>NC_048566.1:103537207-103607207 GCF_013265735.2 Oncorhynchus mykiss
GCGAAGTTATTACAGTTTAGCAGATTAACACTGGAGTGATAGATGAGCAGATGATAATGTGCAAGTAGAGATGCTGGTGTGATAGATGAGCAGATGATAATGTACAAGTAGAGATACTGGTGTGCAAAATAAACTTAAATAAAGTGATTAACAATAGCTTGTACTTCTTCAGATATGCATTTAAAAACTGGAAGAAAATGGTGTGGATAGGATCTAGAAGGCAGGTAGAAGTCCTAATTTGTGATATCACTTTCCTGAACATGTCTGTGTCAACCAGAGAAAATACATCTGTAGTAGACTAGGGCAGATATCATCAAACTTCTCATCAGGTCTTGACTGATACCCAGCCTAACGTTTGTTACCCTTTCTCTGAAATATGCCATATTTAGATGTGGTGGAAAGTTCACCTAGGTTTGCGGGGGGGGTATGTTTTATCCGGCCATAAATGGTCGAGAAGAGCATTCTCTAATTATTCTGATTATCAAGTTAGTAAAATGAGCCCGTCTGGCCTTGTATTATATGCCAAGTTGCTCTCTCTAAATATCATAATGGACGTTCTCTTGATTAGTTTCTTCACTCATCCAAGGGTCTGTCCGCTTGCTATGGCATCAATAGTTGATCTTTTATTTGCTATGTACGTGATCAACTAAATGATCAGACATACTATCCTGAATTACCAGTGACCATCTTTTTCTTGAAGTAATTTTTTTGACAAATCATGATTTGATGATACTTTTGACAAATTGTGATTTGGTGATACTTTTGACAAATTGTGATTTGGTGCTTGAAGTGTAGGCAGGGACTTTTGTGTAGGCAGGGACCAGAACGTTTGTTGTGATTCTGTAGTCCTATACAATTGTTATTCAGCACTGACCTCCGTACACACACCCCCTACAGTCAGAGATGCTCCATGCAGACATATTTATATTGACTATGCTTTCTCTCTCGCTCTGTCTCTTTTTCTCTCTCTCTCTGAGAGATGGTCTATGCAGACATCGACAGTGCCCTGGGTGACAACAAACATGGGAAGAAGATGCGACCACAGACCTTGAAGTAAGAATGGTTATTTCTAACCAGCCCCAACCCCCCCGTAACCACCGTGATTAAAACCCCCTCCTCCTTTCAGGGTGAACCAGGAGAAGATGAAGCGCCACAGAGAGACCATCATCCCCCCCTCCTCGGCCCCTAAGGGCCCGACCCCAGGAGGCCGCGTGGCTGCCATGAACATGCAGGGTAAGACTTATACCACACACACATTACACACAGAGAGAGACACACACACACACACACACACACAAAGACACACATACACACACATTACACACAGAGAGTGAGAGACACACACACATTATACACAGAGAGAGAGAGACACACACACACACATTACACACAGAGAGAGACACATACACACACACATTACACACACACACACACACAGAGAGAAACACGCACACGCACACACACACACACACACACACAATACACACAGAGAAATACACACACACACACATTACACACAGAGAGAGAGGGAGGGAGAGAGAGCGAGACACACACACACACACACACATTACACAGAGAGAGACACACACACACACACACACATTACACAGAGAGAGACACACACACACACACACACACACACACACACACACAGCATAATCCAAATAAAAGTAAATACCATTTTATTGGTCACATACAGTTTTCCTATTTTATTGCATAACAACCTGTAATTTAAATATATTTTTATTTGGATTTCATGTAATGGACATCCACAAAATAGTCCAAATCGGTGAAGTGAAATTTAAAAAACTTGTTTAAAATAATAATAATATGAAACGGAAAAGTGTTGTATGAATTCATCACCTTTGCTATGAAGCCCCTAAATAATATCTACCTTTAGAAGTCACATTATTAGTTCAATAAAGTCCACCTGTGTCCAATCTAAGTGTCACATGATCTCAGTATATATATTATATACACCTGTTCTGAAAGGCCCAGAGTCTGCAACACCACTAAGCAAGGGGCACCATGAAGACCAAGGAGCTCCTCAAACAGGTCAGGGACAAAGTTGTGGAGAAGTATAGATCAGAGTTGGGTTATAAAAAAATATCAGAAATGTTTAACATCCCACGGAGCACCATTAAATCCATTATTAAAAATTGGAAAGAATATGGCACCACAACAAACCTGCCAAGAGAGGGACGCCCACCAAAACTCACGGACCAGGCAAGGAGGTCATTAATCAGAGAGGCAACAAAGAGACCAAAGATAACCCTGAAGGAGCTGCATAGAACTCCTTTAAGCCGTACACTCTACAGAGCTGGGCTTTACGGAAGAGTGGCCAGAAAGAGCCATTGCTCTTTGCTTAAAGAAAAAATAAGAAAACACGTTTGGTGTTCGCCAAAAGGCATGTGGGAGACTCCCCAAACATATGGAAGAAGTTAATCTTGTCAGATGAGACTAAAATGCATATGTTTGGCCATCAAGGAAAATGCTTTGTCTGGTGCAAACCCAACACCTCTCATCACCTCGAGAACACCATCCCCACAGTGAAGCATGGTGGTGGCAGCATCATGCTATGGATATGTTTTTCATCTGCAGGGACTGGGAAACTAGTCAGAATTGAATGAATGATGGATGGCGCTAAATTCAGGGAAATTCTTGAGGGAAACCTGTTTCAGTCTTCCAGAGATTTGAGACTTGGACAGAGGTTCACCTTCCAGCAGGACAATGATCCTAAGCATACTGCTAAAGTAACACTTGAGTGGTTTAAGGGGAAACATTTAAATGTCTTAGAATAGCCTAATCAAAGCCCAGACCTCAATCCAATTGAGAATCTGTGGTATGACAAAGATTGCTGTACACCAGCAGAACCCATCCAACTTGAAGGAGCTGGAGCAGTTTTGTCTTGAAGAATGGGCAGAAATCCCAGTGGCTAGATGTGCCAAGCTTATAGAGACATACCGCAAGAGACTTCCAGCTGTAATTGCTGCATAAGGTGTCTCTACAAAGTATTGACTTTGAGGGGGTGAATAGTTATGGACGCTCAAGTTTTCAGTTTTTTTTGTGTTGTTCTTGTTTTTTCACAATAAAAATGATTTTGCATCTTCAAAGTGGTAGACATGTTGTGAAAATCAAATGAAACAAACCCCCCAAAATCTATTTTAATTCCAGGTTGAAATAGGAAAAATGCCAAGGGGGTTGAATACTTTCGCAAGCCACTGTATTTAGCAGATGTTATTTTGGGTGTAGTGAAATGCTTGTGTTCCTAGCTCCAACAGTGCAGTAATATCTAACAATTCACAACAATACACACAAATCTAAAGTAAAAGAATGGAATTAAGAAATATATAAATATTTGGACGAGCAATGTTGGAGTGGCATTGACTAAAATACAGTAGAATAGAAGACAGTATATACATATGAGATGAGTAAAGCAATATGGAACCATTCTGACCAGTGTTCCATTATTAAAGTGGCCAGTGATTCCATGTCTATGTATATGGGGCAGCAGCCTCTAAGGTGCAGGGTTGAGTAACCGGTTGGAAGCCGGCTAGTGATGGCTGTTTAACAGTCTGATGGCCTTGAGATAGAAGCTGTTGCCCCGTCCAGGTGTATGGGGGCCTTCTTCCTCTACTGTCTCCTGAAGTCCACAATCAGCTCCTTCGTTTGTTGACATTGAGGGAGAGGTTACTTTCCTGGCACCAGGGCCCTCACACTGACACACTGATACACACACACACACACACACACACACACACACACACACACACACACACACACACACACACACACACACACACTTATAAAAACCATGATTAACTGTTATCGTTGTTGTTGTATATGAATAAATAAAGTAGACTCTGACTGTGTCTGTTAGACGTGGAAAGACGAGGCTCCGCACAGCAGGACCCAGAGTCCCATGAAAAGCTGGCCCAGCGTATTGAGAAGGACGTGGTGAGTTCCACTGTTACACCTTGTGACCTACATACTGATCCTAGCTAACACGCGTCTCTATCGTCCTGCAGAAAGTCAGTCATTACTGCCTCCTTTTTTAAATCTCTTTTACCACCTCTAATCTACACTTAACATAAATAGAAACTCAACAGTTACAAATATTTAACTGAGTTCCAGTTCGCATAAGTAAATCAGTCAATTTAAATACATTCATTAGGCCCTAATCTATAGATTTCACATGACTGTCGGTCACAGATATCTTAAAAAAAAAAAAAAGTATGGCCGTGGATCAGACACCCAGTCAGTAGCTGGTGTGGATCAGACACCCAGTCAGTATCTGGTGTGGATCAGACACCCAGTCTTTAGACCCAGTCAGTAGCTGGTGTGGATCAGACACCCAGTCAGTATCTGGTGTGGATCAGACACCCAGTCAGTATCTGGTGTGGATCAGACACCCAGTCAGTATCTGGTGTGGATCAGACACCCAGTCAGTAGCTGGTGTGGATCAGACACCCAGTCAGTAGCTGGTGTGGATCAGACACCCAGTCAGTAGCTGGTGTGGACCAGACACCCAGTCAGTAGCTGGTGTGGACCAGACACCCAGTCAGTAGCTGGTGTGGACCAGACACCCAGTCAGTAGCTGGTGTGGATCAGACACCCAGTCAGTAGCTGGTGTGGATCAGACACCCAGTCAGTAGCTGGTGTGGATCAGACACCCAGTCAGTAGCTGGTGTGGATCAGACACCCAGTCAGTAGCTGGTGTGGATCAGACACCCAGTCAGTATCTGTTGTGGATCAGACACCCAGTCAGTATCTGGTGTGGATCAGACATCCAGTCAGTATCTGGTGTGGATCAGACATCCAGTCAGTATCTGGTGTGGATCAGAAAACCAGTCAGTATCTGGTGTGGATCAGACATCCAGTCAGTATCTGGTGTGGATCAGACACCCAGTCAGTATCTGGTGTGGATCAGACACCCAGTCAGTATCTGGTGTGGATCAGACATCCAGTCAGTATCTGGTGTGGATCAGACATCCAGTCAGTATCTGGTGTGGATCAGACACCCAGTCAGTATCTGGTGTGGATCAGACATCCAGTCAGTATCTGGTGTGGATCAGACATCCAGTCAGTATCTGGTGTGGATCAGACATCCAGGCAGTATATTATCATGCTGAAACATGAGATGATGGCGGCGGATGAATGGCACGACAAAGGGCCTCAAGATCTCGTCATTGTATTTCTCTGCATTCAAATTGCAATCGATAAAATATAATTGTCCGTAGCTTATGTGTGTCCATACCATAACCCCACCCCACTGCGGTTGTACGGACTGCCAAATTCTCTAAAACGACGTTGGAGGCGGCTTATGGTAGAGAAATGAACATTAAATTATCAAAACAGTGGCGCAGCGGTCTAAGGCAAATTTGTTTACTGTTAGTGACATCTGTGTGGTGTGACAAAACTGCACATTTGTTGAGTGGCTTTTTATTGTCCCCAGCACAAGGTGCACCTGTGTAATGATCATGCTGTTTAATCAGCTTCTTGATATGCCACACCTGTCAGGTGGATGGATTATCTTGGCAAAGGAGAAATACTCACTAACAGGGACATAAAAAACAAATTTGTGCACAGAATTTGAGAGAAATAACTTTTTTTTGTGCGTATGGAACATTTCTGTTATCTTTTATTTCAGCTCATGAAACATGGGAACAACACACTAACACTTTAATGTTGCTTTTCTATTTTGATTTCAGTTATTTCTGTTACTTGCCTAGCGCCTGTAGATCTGTCTATTAGTAGTTACTCTGCTGTGTGTATTGTTGTCTTGCATGGTCGATAAATCACTCTTTAGACTTTCCCTTGCAGGACATTCACAGCTAAACCATTTGATCATACTAGCTTGGTGGTCAGCCATCACTCATTAGGCTTTTCCCTGCAGGACATTCTGAACTGTGCCTAAATCAGATTTGATCATACTAGCTTGGTGGTCAGCCATCACTCATTAGGCTTTCTTTCTTTCTCTGTCCTTCTCTTTTAGCAAATCCTGAACTGTTCCCTGGATGACATAGAGTTCTTCGTGGCTCGGCTGCAGAAGGCTGCGGAGGCGTTCTCTCAGCTCAACCAGCGCAACAAGAGTAAGAAGAGTAAGAAGAAAGGCCCAGCAGGTCTGTCTCCTCTTCTTCTGGTCAACTGACAATATGGCACATATTGTCCACTAACACTTTCCATGTTCTCTTGTATTAGACCTTCTCTTTAACTCTTTCATCCACTGAACTGTGTTTCTTGAATTACGGTATTGTCCACTATCTATGATGTAATCTATAGAGATGATGGAGAGTTTATCTTGGATTATGGTATTGTCCACTATCTATGATGTAATCTATAGAGATGATGGAGAGCTCATCTTGGATTATGGTATTGTCCACTATCTATGATGTAATCTATAGAGATGATGGAGAGTTTATCTTGAAAGATGGTATTGTCCACTATCGATGATGTAATCTATAGCTGTGGAGAGCTAACTCATCTTGGATTATGGTATTGTCCACTATCTATGATGTAATCTATAGAGATGATGGAGAGTTTATCTTGAATGATGGTATTTTCCACTATCGATGATGTAATCTATAGCTGTGGAGAGCTAACTCATCTTGGATTATGGTATTGTCCACTATCTATGATGTGGTCTATAGAGATGATGGAGAGTTTATCTTGAATGATGGTATTGTCCACTATCGATGATGTAATTGATAGCTGTGGAGAGCTTCTTGTCCTTACTATGACCTGTATTCAAATCAAATCAAATCACATTTTGTTGGTCACATACACATGGTTAGCAGATGTTAATGCGAGTGTAGCGACATTCTTGTGCTTCTAGTTTCGACAAGTGCAGTTACTGTACATATGAGATGAGTAATGTAAGATATGTAAACATTATTAAAGTGGCATTATTAAAGTGACTAGTGTTTCATTTATCAAAGTGGCCAATGATTTCAGGGCTGTATATAGGCAGCAGCCTCTCTGAGTTAGTGATTGCTGTTTAGCAGTCTAATTGCCTTGAGATACTGTACAAGCTGTTTTTCAGTCTCTCTGTCCCTGCTTTGATGCACCTGTACTGACCTCGCCTTCTGGATGGTAGCGGGGTAAACAGGCAGTGGCTCGGGTAGTTGTTGTCCTTGATGATCTTTTTGGCCTTCCTGTGACATCGGATGGTGTTGGTGTCCTGGAGGGCAGATAGTTTGCATCTAGTGATGCGTTGTGCAGACCTCACTACCTTCTGGAGAGCCTTGTGGTTGTGGGTGGTGCAGTTGCCGTACCAGGCGGTGATACAGCCCGACAGGATGCTCTCAATTGTGCATCTGTAAAAGTTTGTGAGGGTTTTAGGTGACAAGCCAAATTTCTTCAGCCTCCTGAGGTTGAAGAGGCGCTGTTGTGCCGACTTCACCACGCTGTCTGTGTGGGTGGACCATTTCAGGTTGTCCGTGATGTGTACGCCGAGGAACTTAACATTTTCCACTGCTGTCCTGTCGATGTGGATAGGGGGGGTGCTCCCTCTGCTGTTTCCTGAAGTCCATGATTACCTTCTGATCCAAGACACCTTGATCTGGGTGGCTGATGTTGAAAACGTTGAATATTCTAAACTGGTCACATGTGGACTAAAATCAGTTGGAATTAGTCTACAATTTCTCAGATGGTCTGTGTGGAATTAGAAAGAATTAATTAAATATTGATCTTGATCTTGTCAGATTTCATTTTTGACCTGGCTATACAGTTCTAAATTCTGAATGCAACTGAGAAATCTGAACAGATGATTCTATGCAGACACAATCAACACAGCTAGATAGGCGTGTTATGTTGACTCTGCCCATCTGACCCCTCTCCCCTGCCTTGTGTGAAGCCTGTATGTTAACTCTATAGCAGTCTGTGTGTGGTCATGGCATGTTTGTCTCTCTCGCCTGTCTGTCTGCTTATTGACAGACGGCATGCTGACCCTGAGAGCGAAGCCCCCCTCCGAGGCAGAGTTCATTGATAGCCTACAGAAACTGAAGCTGGCCTTCAACCTGCTGGTGAGTGGACTTCCTCCTGCACAAACCTCCATTATGCCTATGTACATTACAGTACATCTGACAATTTAATAATTAGCAGATGCTCTGATCCAGAGCCACTACAGTCGTGAGTCATTTAACAGACTCTCTGATCCAGAGACACTACAGTAGTGAGTCATTTAACAGACTCTCTTATCCAGAGACACTACAGTTGTGAGTCATTTAGCAGACTCTCTTATCCAGAGACACTACAGTTGTGAGTCATTTAGCAGACTCTCTTATCCAGAGACACTACAGTTGTGAGTCATTTAGCAGACTCTCTGATCCAGAGACACTACAGTAGTGAGTGATTTACCAGACTCTCTGATCCAGAGACACTACAGTAATGAGTGATTTAGCAGACTCTCTTATCCAGAGCCACAACAGTAGTGAGTCATTTAGCAGACTCTTTGATCCAGAGACACTACAGTAGTGAGTCATTTAGCAGACTCTCTTATCCAGAGCCACAACAGTAGTGAGTCATTTAATTAACAGACTCTCTGATCCAGAGCCACTTACAGGAACAATTAGGTTTAAGTACCTTGCTCAAGGGCACTTGGACAGATTTTTCACCTAGTCGGCTCAGGCATTCGAACAAGCAACCTTCAGCTTACTGGCCCAATGTTCTTAACCCTTAGTACCAGTGGAGACCAAATCGCTCCCTACCCATTTTCTTTGGTCCTAACCCTTTACTGTGGTCCTAACCCTTTACTGTGGTCCTAAACCTTTAGTTTGGTCCTAACCCTTTACTGTGGTCCTAACCCTTTACTGTGGTCCTACCCCTTTACTGTGGTCCTAAACCTTTAGTTTGGTCCTAACCCTTTACTGTGGTCCTAACCCTTTACTGTGGTCCTACCCCTTTACTCTGGTCCTAAACCTTTAGTTTGGTCCTAACCCTTTACTGTGGTCCTACCCCTTTACTCTGGTCCTACCCCTTTACTCTGGTCCTAACCCTTTACTGTGGTCCTACCCCTTTACTGTGGTCCTAACCCTTTACTGTGGTCCTAACCCTTTACTGTGGTCCTAACCCTTTACTGTGGTCCTAACCCTTTACTTTGGTCCTAACCCTTTACTGTGGTCCTAACCCTTTACTGTGGTCCTAACCCTTTACTGTGGTCCTAACCCTTTATTTTGGTCCTACCCCTTTACTGTGGTCCTAACCCTTTACTGTGGTCCTAACCCTTTACTGTGGTCCTAACCCTTTATTTTGGTCCTACCCCTTTACTGTGGTCCTAACCCTTTACTGTGGTCCTAACCCTTTACTGTGGTCCCAACCCTTTATTGTGGTCCTAACCCTTTACTGTGGTCCTAACCCTTTACTGTGGTCCTAACCCTTTACTGTGGTCCTAACCCTTTACTTTGGTCCTAACATTTTACTGTGAACCTAACCCTTTACTGTGGTCCTAACCCTTTACTGTGGTCCTACCCCTTTACTGTGGTCCTACCCCTTTACTGTGGTCCTACCCCTTTACTGTGGTCCTACCCCTTTACTGTGGTCCTACCCCTTTACTGTGGTCCTACCCCTTTACTGTGGTCCTAACCCTTTACTGTGGTCCTAACCCTTTACTGTGGTCCTAAACCTTTAGTTTGGTCCTAACCCTTTACTGTGGTCCTAACCCTTTACTGTGGTCCTACCCCTTTACTCTGGTCCTAAACCTTTAGTTTGGTCCTAACCCTTTACTGTGGTCCTACCCCTTTACTCTGGTCCTACCCCTTTACTCTGGTCCTAACCCTTTACTGTGGTCCTACCCCTTTACTGTGGTCCTAACCCTTTACTGTGGTCCTAACCCTTTACTGTGGTCCTAACCCTTTACTGTGGTCCTAACCCTTTACTTTGGTCCTAACCCTTTACTGTGGTCCTAACCCTTTACTGTGGTCCTAACCCTTTACTGTGGTCCTAACCCTTTATTTTGGTCCTACCCCTTTACTGTGGTCCTAACCCTTTACTGTGGTCCTAACCCTTTACTGTGGTCCTAACCCTTTATTTTGGTCCTACCCCTTTACTGTGGTCCTAACCCTTTACTGTGGTCCTAACCCTTTACTGTGGTCCCAACCCTTTATTGTGGTCCTAACCCTTTACTGTGGTCCTAACCCTTTACTGTGGTCCTAACCCTTTACTGTGGTCCTAACCCTTTACTTTGGTCCTAACATTTTACTGTGAACCTAACCCTTTACTGTGGTCCTAACCCTTTACTGTGGTCCTACCCCTTTACTGTGGTCCTACCCCTTTACTGTGGTCCTACCCCTTTACTGTGGTCCTACCCCTTTACTGTGGTCCTACCCCTTTACTGTGGTCCTAACCATTTACTGTGGTCCAAACCCTTTACTGTGGTCCTAACCCTTTTACTGTGGTCCTAACCCTTTACTTAGGTCCTAACCCTTTACTGTGGTCCTAACCCTTTACTGTGGTCCTAACGCTTTACTGTGGTCCTAACACTTTACTAACCCTTTACTGTGGTCCTAACCCTTTACTGTGGTCCTAACCCTTTACTCTGGTCCTACCCCTTTACTGTGGTCCTAACCCTTTACTAACCCTTTACTGTGGTCCTAAACCTTTACTCTGGTCCTACCCATTTACTCTGGTTCTACCCCTTTACTGTGGTCCTAACCCTTTACTGTGGTCCTAACCCTTTACTGTGGTCCTACCCCTTTACTCTGGTCCTACCCCTTTACTCTGGCCCTACCCCTTTCCTCTGGTCCTACCTCTTTACTCTGGTCCTACCCCTTTACTCTGGTCCTACCCCTTTACTTTGGTCCTACCCCTTTACTGTGGTCTTACCCCTTTACTGTGGTCCTACCCCTTTACTCTGGTCCTACCCCTTTACTGTGGTCCTAACCCTTTACTGTGGTCCTAACCCTTTACTGTGGTCCTACCCCTTTACTCTGGTCCTACCCCTTTACTCTGGTCCTACCCCTTTACTCTGGTCCTACCCCTTTACTTTGGTCCTACCCCTTTACTGTGGTCTTACCCCTTTACTGTGGTCCTACCCCTTTACTCTGGTCCTACCCCTTTACTGTGGTCCTAACCCTTTACTGTGGTCCTAACCCTTCACTGTGGTCCTACCCCTTTACTGTGGTCTTACCCCTTTACTGTGGTCCTACCCCTTTACTCTGGTCCTACCCCTTTACTGTGGTCCTAACCCTTTACTGTGATCCTAACCCTTTACTGTGGTCCTAACCCTTTTACTGTGGTCCTAACCTTTTACTTAGGTCCTAACCCTTTACTGTGGTCCTAACACTTTACTAACCCTTTACTGTGGTCCTAACCCTTTACTGTGGTCCTAAACCTTTACTCTGGTCCTACCCCTTTACTGTGGTCCTAACCCTTTACTAACCCTTTACTGTGGTCCTAACCCTTTACTCTGGTCCTACCCCTTTACTGTGGTCCTAACCCTTTACTAACCCTTTACTGTGGCCCTAACCCTTTACTGTGGTCCTAAACCTTTACTCTGGTCCTACCCATTTACTCTGGTCCTAACCCTTTACTGTGGTCCTAACCCTTTGCTGTGGTCCTAACCCTTTACTCTGGTCCTACCCCTTTACTCTGGTCCTACCCCTTTACTGTGGTCCTACCCCTTTACTGTGGTCCTACCCCTTTACTGTCAGCCTACCCCTTTACTGTGGCACTATCCCTTACTTTGGTCCTACCCCTTTACTGTTGTCCTAACCATTTACTCTGGTCCTAACCCTTTACTGTGTTCCTAACCCTTTACTGTGGTCCTACCCCTTTACTCTGTTCCTACCCCTTTACTGTGGTCCTACCCCTTTACTCTGGTCCTACCCCTTTACTCTGCTCCTACCCCTTTACTCTGGTCCTACCCCTTTACTCTGCTCCTACCCCTTTACTGTGGTCCTACCCCTTTACTAACCCTTTACTGTTGTCCTAACCCTTTACTCTGGTCCTACCCCTTTACTAACCCTTTACTGTTGTCCTAACCCTTTACTTTGGTCCTAACCCTTTACTGTGAACCTAACCCTTTACTGTGGTCCTAACCCTTTACTGTGGTCCTACCCCTTTACTGTGGTCCTACCCCTTTACTGTGGTCCTACCCCTTTAATGTGGTCCTACCCCTTTACTGTGGTCCTACCCCTTTACTGTGGTCCTAACCCTTTACTGTTGCCCAAACCCTTTACTGTGGTCCTAACCCTTTTACTGTGGTCCTAACCCTTTTCTTAGGTCCTAACCCTTTACAGTGGTCCTAACCCTTTCCTGTGGTCCTAACCCTTTACTCTGGTCCTAACCCTTTACTGTGTTCCTACCCATTTACTGTGGTCCTACCCCTTTACTCTGGTCCTACCCCTTTACTAACCCTTTACTGTTGTCCCAACCCTTTACTCTGGTCCTAACCCTTTACTGTGTTCCTAACCCTTTACTCTGTTCCTACCCCTTTACTCTGGTCCTACCCCTTTACTCTGCTCCTACCCCTTTACTCTGGTCCTACCCCTTTACTCTGCTCCTACCCCTTTACTGTGGTCCTACCCCTTTACTAACCCTTTACTGTTGTCCTAACCCTTTACTCTGGTCCTACCCCTTTACTAACCCTTTACTGTTGTCCTAACCCTTTACTTTGGTCCTAACACTTTACTGTGAACCTAACCCTTTACTGTGGTCCTAACCCTTTACTGTGGTCCTACCCCTTTACTGTGGTCCTACCCCTTTACTGTGGTCCTACCCCTTTAATGTGGTCCTAACCCTTTACTCTGGTCCTAACCCTTTACTGTGGTCCTAACCCTTTACTAACCCTTTACTGTGGTCCTAACCCTTTACTGTTGTCCTAAACCTTTACTCTGGTCCTACCCATTTACTCTGGTTCTAACCCTTTACTGTGGTCCTAACCCTTTACTGTGGTCCTACCCCTTTACTGTGGTCCTACCCCTTCACTGTCGGCCTACCCCTTTACTGTGGTCCTACCCCTTACTGTGGTCCTACCCCTTTACTCTGGTCCTACCCCTTTACTCTGGTCCTACCCCTTTACTGTGGTCCTACCCCTTTACTGTGGTCCTACCCCTTTACTGTGGTCCTACCCCTTTACTCTGGTCCTACCCCTTTACTGTGGTCCTAACCCTTTACTCTGGTCCTACCCCTTTACTGTGGTCCTAACCCTTTACTCTGGTCCTAACCCTTTACTGTGGTCCTACCCCTTTACTGTGGTCCTAACCCTTTACTGTGGTCCTACCCCTTTACTGTGGTCCTACCCCTTTACTGTGGTCCTACCCCTTTACTCTGGTCCTACCCCTTTACTCTGGTCCTACCCCTTTACTCTGGTCCTACCCCTTTATTTTGGTCCAACCCCTTTACTGTGGTCCTAACCCTTTACTGTGGTCCTAACCCTTTACTGTGGTCCTAACCCTTTACTTCGGTCCTAACCCTTTACTGTGAACCTAACCCTTTACTGTGGTCCTACCCCTTTACTGTGGTCCTACCCCTTTACTGTGGTCCTAACCCTTTACTGTTGCCCAAACCCTTTACTGTTGTCCTAACCCTTTTACTGTGGTCCTAACCCTTTTCTTAGGTCCTAACCCTTTACAGTGGTCCTAACCCTTTCCTGTGGTCCTAACCCTTTACTCTGGTCCTAACCCTTTACTGTGTTCCTACCCATTTACTGTGGTCCTACCCCTTTACTCTGGTCCTACCCCTTTACTAACCCTTTACTGTTGTCCCAACCCTTTACTCTGGTCCTAACCCTTTACTGTGTTCCTAACCCTTTACTCTGTTCCTACCCCTTTACTCTGGTCCTACCCCTTTACTCTGCTCCTACCCCTTTACTCTGGTCCTACCCCTTTACTCTGCTCCTACCCCTTTACTGTGGTCCTACCCCTTTACTAACCCTTTACTGTTGTCCTAACCCTTTACTCTGGTCCTACCCCTTTACTAACCCTTTACTGTTGTCCTAACCCTTTACTTTGGTCCTAACACTTTACTGTGAACCTAACCCTTTACTGTGGTCCTAACCCTTTACTGTGGTCCTACCCCTTTACTGTGGTCCTACCCCTTTACTGTGGTCCTACCCCTTTAATGTGGTCCTAACCCTTTACTCTGGTCCTAACCCTTTACTGTGGTCCTAACCCTTTACTAACCCTTTACTGTGGTCCTAACCCTTTACTGTTGTCCTAAACCTTTACTCTGGTCCTACCCATTTACTCTGGTTCTAACCCTTTACTGTGGTCCTAACCCTTTACTGTGGTCCTACCCCTTTACTGTGGTCCTACCCCTTCACTGTCGGCCTACCCCTTTACTGTGGTCCTACCCCTTACTGTGGTCCTACCCCTTTACTCTGGTCCTACCCCTTTACTCTGGTCCTACCCCTTTACTGTGGTCCTACCCCTTTACTGTGGTCCTACCCCTTTACTGTGGTCCTACCCCTTTACTCTGGTCCTACCCCTTTACTGTGGTCCTAACCCTTTACTCTGGTCCTACCCCTTTACTGTGGTCCTAACCCTTTACTCTGGTCCTAACCCTTTACTGTGGTCCTACCCCTTTACTGTGGTCCTAACCCTTTACTGTGGTCCTACCCCTTTACTGTGGTCCTACCCCTTTACTGTGGTCCTACCCCTTTACTCTGGTCCTACCCCTTTACTCTGGTCCTACCCCTTTACTCTGGTCCTACCCCTTTATTTTGGTCCAACCCCTTTACTGTGGTCCTAACCCTTTACTGTGGTCCTAACCCTTTACTGTGGTCCTAACCCTTTACTTCGGTCCTAACCCTTTACTGTGAACCTAACCCTTTACTGTGGTCCTAACCCTTTACTGTGGTCCTACCCCTTTACTGTGGTCCTACCCCTTTACTGTGGTCCTATGCCTTTACTGTGGTCCTAACCCTTTACTGTGGTCCTAACCCTTTGCTGTGGTCCTAACCCTTTTACTGTGGTCCTAACCCTTTACTTAGGTCCTAACCCTTTACTGTGGTCCTAACACTTTACTAACCCTTTACTGTGGTCCTACCCCTTTACTGTGGTCCTAACCCTTTACTAACCCTTTACTGTGGTCCTAAACCTTTACTCTGGTCCTACCCATTTACTCTGGTCCTAACCCTTTACTGTGGTCCTAACCCTTTACTGTGGTCCTACCCCTTTACTCTGGTCCTACCCCTTTACTGTGGTCCTACCCCTTTACTGTGGTCCTACCCCTTTACTGTCGGCCTACCCCTTTACTGTGGTCCTAACCCTTACTGTGGTCCTACCCCTTTACTGTCGGCCTACCCCTTTACTGTGGTCCTACCCTTTACTGTAGTCCTACCCCTTTACTCTTGGCCTACCCCTTTACTCTGGTCCTACCCCTTTACTGTTGTCCTAACCCTTTACTCTGGTCCTAACCCTTTACTGTGGTCCTACCCCTTTACTCTGGTCCTACCCCTTTACTCTGGTCCTACCCCTTTACTGTTGTCCTAACCCTTTACTCTGGTCCTAACCCTTTACTGTTGTCCTAACCCTTTACTCTGTTCCTACCCCTTTACTCTGTTCCTACCCCTTTACTCTGTTCCTACCCCTTTACTCTGTTCCTACCCCTTTACTCTGTTCCTACCCCTTTACTCTGGTCCTACCCCTTTACTCTGGGCCTACCCCTTTACTCTGTTCCTACCCCTTTACTCTGTTCCTACCCCTTTACTCTGTTCCTACCCCTTTACTCTGTTCCTAACCCTTTACTCTGTTCCTACACCTTTACTCTGTTCCTAACCCTTTACTGTGGTCCTACCCCTTTACTCTGGTCCTACCACTTTACTCTGGTCCTACCCCTTTACTGTTGTCCTAACCCTTTACTCTTTTCCTACCCCTTTACTCTGTTCCTACCCCTTTACTCTGGTCCTAACCCTTTACTCTGGTCCTACCCCTTTACTGTGGTCCTACCCATTTACTCTGGTCCTAACCCTTTACTGTGGTCCTAACCCTTTACTGTGGTCCTAACCCTTTACTGTGGTCCTACCCCTTTACTCTGGTCCTACCCCTTTACTCTGGTCCTACCCCTTTACTGTGGTCCTACCCCTTTACTGTGGTCCTACCCCTTTACTGTCGGCCTACCCCTTTACTGTGGTCCTACCCTTTACTGTGGTCCTACCCCTTTACTCTGGTACTACCCCTTTACTCTGGTCCTACCCCTTTACTGTTGTCCTAACCCTTTACTCTGGTCCTAACCCTTTACTGTTGTCCTAACCCTTTACTCTGGTCCTAACCCTTTACTCTGTTCCTACCCCTTTACTGTGGTCCTACCCCTTTACTGTTGTCCTACCCCTTTACTGTGATCCTACCCCTTTACTCTGGTCCTACCCCTTTACTCTGTTCCTACCCCTTTACTCTGTTCCTACCCCTTTACTCTGTTCCTACCCCTTTATTGTGGTCCTAACCCTTTACTCTGGTCCTAACCCTTTACTCTGTTCCTACCCCTTTACTCTGTTCCTACCCCTTTACTCTGTTCCTACCCCTTTACTGTGGTCCTACCCATTTACTCTGGTCCTAACCCTTTACTGTGTTCCTAACTCTTTCCTCTGTTCCTACCCCTTTACTCTGTTCCTACCCCTTTACTCTGTTCCTACCCCTTAACTCTGGTCCTAACCCTTTACTCTGGTCCTAACCCTTTACTGTGTTCCTAACTCTTTACTCTGTTCCTACCCCTTTACTCTGTTCCTACCCCTTTACTCTGTTCCTACCCATTTACTGTGGGTCTACCCCTTTACTCTGGTCCTACCCCTTTACTGTTGTCCTAACCCTTTACTCTGGTGCTAACCCTTTACTGTGTTCCTAACCCTTTTCTCTGTTCCTACCCCTTTACTCGGGTCCTACCCCTTTACTCTGGTCCTACCCCTTTATTAACCCTTTACTGTGGTCCTACCCCTTTACTCTGGTCCTAACCCTTTACTGTGTTCCTAACTCTTTACTCTGTTCCTACCCTTTTACTCTGTTCCTACCCCTTTACTCTGGTCCTAACCCTTTACTCTGGTCCTACCCCTTTACTGTGGTCCTAACCCTTTACTGTGGTCCTAACCCTTTACTGTGGTCCTACCCCTTTACTCTGGTCCTACCCCTTTACTGTGGTCCTACCCCTTTACTGTGGTCCTACCCCTTTACTGTCGGCCTACCCCTTTACTGTGGTCCTACCCCTTACTGTGGTCCTACCCCTTTACTGTCGGCCTACCCCTTTACTGTGGTCCTACCCTTTACTGTGGTCCTACCCCTTTACTCTGGTCCTAACGCTTTACTCTGGTCCTAACCCTTTACTGTTGTCCTAACCCTTTACTCTGGTCCTAACCCTTTACTCTGTTCCTACCCCTTTACTGTGGTCCTACCCCTTTACTGTTGTCCTACCCCTTTACTGTTGTCCTACCCCTTTACTGTGGTCCTAACCCTTTACTCTGGTCCTAACCCTTTACTCTGTTCCTACCCCTTTACTCTGTTCCTACCCCTTTACTCTGTTCCTACCCCTTAACTCTGGTCCTAACCCTTTACTCTGGTCCTAACCCTTTACTGTGTTCCTAACTCTTTACTCTGTTCCTACCCCTTTACTCTGGTCCTACCCCTTTACTCTGGTCCTACCCCTTTATTAACCCTTTACTGTGGTCCTACCCCTTTACTCTGGTCCTACCCCTTTACTCTGTTCCTACCCCTTTACTCTTTTCCTACCCCTTTACTCTGTTCCTACCCCTTTACTGTTGTCCTAACCCTTTACTCTGGTCCTAACCCTTTACTGTGTTCCTACCCCTTTACTCTGTTCCTACACCTTTACTCTGGTCCTACCCCTTCACTCTTGTCCTACCCCTTTACTAACCCTTTACTGTTGTCCTAACCCTTTACTCTGGTCCTAACCCTTTACTGTGGTCCTACTCCTTTACTCTGGTCCTAACCCTTTACTGTGGTCCTACCCCTTTACTGTGGTCCTACCCCTTTACTAACCCTTTACTGTTGTCCTAACCCTTTACTCTGGTCCTAACCCTTTACTGTGGTCCTAACCCTTTAATCTGGTCCTAACCCTTTACTGTGGTCCCAACCCTTTACTCTGTTCCTACCCCTTTACTCTGTTCCTACCCATTTACTGTGGTCCTACCCCTTTACTCTGTTCCTACCCATTTACTGTGGTCCTACCCCTTAACTCTGGTCCTACCCCTTTACTAACCCTTTACTGTTGTCCTAACCCTTTACTCTGGTCCTACCCCTTTACTAACCCTTTACTGTTGTCCTACCCCTTTACTCTGGTCCTAACCCTTTACTGTGTTCCTAACCCTTTACTCTGTTCCTACCCCTTTACTCTGTTCCTACCCCTTTACTGTGGTCCTACCCCTTTACTGTGGTCCTACCCCCTTTACTCTGGTCCTACCCCTTTACTCTGGTCCTACCCCTTTACTGTGGTCCTACCCCTTTACTGTGGTCCTACCCCTTTACTGTGGTCCTACCCCTTTACTAACCCTTTACTGTTGTCCTACCCCTTTACTCTGTTCCTACCCCTTTACTCTGTTCCTACCCATTTACTGTGGGTCTACCCCTTTACTCTGGTCCTACCCCTTTACTGTTGTCCTAACCCTTTACTCTGGTGCTAACCCTTTACTGTGTTCCTAACCCTTTTCTCTGTTCCTACCCCTTTACTCGGGTCCTACCCCTTTACTCTGGTCCTACCCCTTTATTAACCCTTTACTGTGGTCCTACCCCTTTACTCTGGTCCTAACCCTTTACTGTGTTCCTAACTCTTTACTCTGTTCCTACCCTTTTACTCTGTTCCTACCCCTTTACTCTGGTCCTAACCCTTTACTCTGGTCCTACCCCTTTACTGTGGTCCTAACCCTTTACTGTGGTCCTAACCCTTTACTGTGGTCCTACCCCTTTACTCTGGTCCTACCCCTTTACTGTGGTCCTACCCCTTTACTGTGGTCCTACCCCTTTACTGTCGGCCTACCCCTTTACTGTGGTCCTACCCCTTACTGTGGTCCTACCCCTTTACTGTCGGCCTACCCCTTTACTGTGGTCCTACCCTTTACTGTGGTCCTACCCCTTTACTCTGGTCCTAACGCTTTACTCTGGTCCTAACCCTTTACTGTTGTCCTAACCCTTTACTCTGGTCCTAACCCTTTACTCTGTTCCTACCCCTTTACTGTGGTCCTACCCCTTTACTGTTGTCCTACCCCTTTACTGTTGTCCTACCCCTTTACTGTGGTCCTAACCCTTTACTCTGGTCCTAACCCTTTACTCTGTTCCTACCCCTTTACTCTGTTCCTACCCCTTTACTCTGTTCCTACCCCTTAACTCTGGTCCTAACCCTTTACTCTGGTCCTAACCCTTTACTGTGTTCCTAACTCTTTACTCTGTTCCTACCCCTTTACTCTGGTCCTACCCCTTTACTCTGGTCCTACCCCTTTATTAACCCTTTACTGTGGTCCTACCCCTTTACTCTGGTCCTACCCCTTTACTCTGTTCCTACCCCTTTACTCTTTTCCTACCCCTTTACTCTGTTCCTACCCCTTTACTGTTGTCCTAACCCTTTACTCTGGTCCTACCCCTTTACTGTGGTCCTAACCCTTTACTGTGGTCCTAACCCTTTACTGTGGTCCTACCCCTTTACTCTGGTCCTACCCCTTTACTGTGGTCCTACCCCTTTACTGTGGTCCTACCCCTTTACTGTCGGCCTACCCCTTTACTGTGGTCCTACCCCTTACTGTGGTCCTACCCCTTTACTGTCGGCCTACCCCTTTACTGTGGTCCTACCCTTTACTGTGGTCCTACCCCTTTACTCTGGTCCTAACGCTTTACTCTGGTCCTAACCCTTTACTGTTGTCCTAACCCTTTACTCTGGTCCTAACCCTTTACTCTGTTCCTACCCCTTTACTGTGGTCCTACCCCTTTACTGTTGTCCTACCCCTTTACTGTTGTCCTACCCCTTTACTGTGGTCCTAACCCTTTACTCTGGTCCTAACCCTTTACTCTGTTCCTACCCCTTTACTCTGTTCCTACCCCTTTACTCTGTTCCTACCCCTTAACTCTGGTCCTAACCCTTTACTCTGGTCCTAACCCTTTACTGTGTTCCTAACTCTTTACTCTGTTCCTACCCCTTTACTCTGGTCCTACCCCTTTACTCTGGTCCTACCCCTTTATTAACCCTTTACTGTGGTCCTACCCCTTTACTCTGGTCCTACCCCTTTACTCTGTTCCTACCCCTTTACTCTTTTCCTACCCCTTTACTCTGTTCCTACCCCTTTACTGTTGTCCTAACCCTTTACTCTGGTCCTAACCCTTTACTGTGTTCCTACCCCTTTACTCTGTTCCTACACCTTTACTCTGGTCCTACCCCTTCACTCTTGTCCTACCCCTTTACTAACCCTTTACTGTTGTCCTAACCCTTTACTCTGGTCCTAACCCTTTACTGTGGTCCTACTCCTTTACTCTGGTCCTAACCCTTTACTGTGGTCCTACCCCTTTACTGTGGTCCTACCCCTTTACTAACCCTTTACTGTTGTCCTAACCCTTTACTCTGGTCCTAACCCTTTACTGTGGTCCTAACCCTTTACTCTGGTCCTAACCCTTTACTGTGGTCCCAACCCTTTACTCTGTTCCTACCCCTTTACTCTGTTCCTACCCATTTACTGTGGTCCTACCCCTTTACTCTGTTCCTACCCATTTACTGTGGTCCTACCCCTTAACTCTGGTCCTACCCCTTTACTAACCCTTTACTGTTGTCCTAACCCTTTACTCTGGTCCTACCCCTTTACTAACCCTTTACTGTTGTCCTACCCCTTTACTCTGGTCCTAACCCTTTACTGTGTTCCTAACCCTTTACTCTGTTCCTACCCCTTTACTCTGTTCCTACCCCTTTACTGTGGTCCTACCCCTTTACTGTGGTCCTACCCCCTTTACTCTGGTCCTACCCCTTTACTCTGGTCCTACCCCTTTACTGTGGTCCTACCCCTTTACTGTGGTCCTACCCCTTTACTGTGGTCCTACCCCTTTACTAACCCTTTACTGTTGTCCTACCCCTTTACTCTGTTCCTACCCCTTTACTCTGTTCCTACCCCTTTACTGTGGTCCTACCCCTTTACTCTGGTCCTACCCCTTTACTCTGTTCCTACCCCTTTACTCTGGTCCTACCCCTTTACTCTGTTCCTACCCCTTTACTCTGGTCCTACCCCTTTAC
Source organism: Oncorhynchus mykiss (assembly GCF_013265735.2). Taxonomy (NCBI): domain Eukaryota; kingdom Metazoa; phylum Chordata; class Actinopteri; order Salmoniformes; family Salmonidae; genus Oncorhynchus; species Oncorhynchus mykiss. Next base: position 103,558,355 of record NC_048566.1, read on the forward strand.
TCTGTTCCTACCCCTTTACTCTGTTCCTACCCCTTTACTCTGTTCCTACCCCTTTACTGTGTTCCTAACCCTTTACTCTTTTCCTACCCCTTTACTCTGTTCCTAACCCTTTACTCTGTTCCTACCCCTTTACTGTGTTCTTAACCCTTTACTCTGTTCCTACCCCTTTACTATGTTCCTAACCCTTTACTCTGTTCCTACCCCTTTACTCTGTTCCTACCCCTTTACTCTGGTCCTAACCCTTTTCTCTGGTCCTACCCCTTTACTGTGGTCCTACCCATTTACTCTGGTCCTAACCCTTTACTGTGGTCCTAACCCTTTACTGTGGTCCTACCCCTTTACTCTGGTCCTACCCCTTTACTGTGGTCCTACCCCTTTACTGTGGTCCTACCCCTTTACTGTCGGCCTACCCCTTTACTGTGGTCCTACCCTTTACTGTGGTCCTACCCCTTTACTCTGGTCCTACCCCTTTACTCTGGTCCTACCCCTTTACTGTTGTCGTAAACCTTTACTCTGGTCCTAACCCTTTACTGTTGTCCTAACCCTTTACTCTGGTCCTAACCCTTTACTCTGTTCCTACCCCTTTACTGTGGTCCTACCCCTTTACTGTTGTCCTACCCCTTTACTGTGATCCTACCCCTTTACTCTGGTCCTACCCCTTTACTCTGTTCCTACCCCTTTACTCTGTCCCTACCCCTTTACTCTGTTCCTACCCCTTTACTGTGGTCCTAACCCTTTACTCTGGTCCTAACCCTTTACTCTGTTCCTACCCCTTTACTCTGTTCCTACCCCTTTACTCTGTTCCTACCCCTTTACTGTGGTCCTACCCATTTACTCTGGTCCTAACCCTTTACTGTGTTCCTAACTCTTTACTCTGTTCCTACCCCTTTACTCTGTTCCTACCCCTTTACTCTGTTCCTACCCCTTAACTCTGGTCCTAACCCTTTACTCTGGTCCTAACCCTTTACTGTGTTCCTAACTCTTTACTCTGTTCCTACCCCTTTACTCTGTTCCTACCCCTTTACTCTGTTCCTACCCATTTACTGTGGGTCTACCCCTTTACTCTGGTCCTACCCCTTTACTGTTGTCCTAACCCTTTACTCTGGTGCTAACCCTTTACTGTGTTCCTAACCCTTTTCTCTGTTCCTACCCCTTTACTCGGGTCCTACCCCTTTACTCTGGTCCTACCCCTTTATTAACCCTTTACTGTGGTCCTACCCCTTTACTCTGGTCCTAACCCTTTAATGTGTTCCTAACTCTTTACTCTGTTCCTACCCTTTTACTCTGTTCCTACCCCTTTACTCTGGTCCTAACCCTTTACTCTGGTCCTACCCCTTTACTGTGGTCCTACCCATTTACTCTGGTCCTAACCCTTTACTGTGGTCCTAACCCTTTACTGTGGTCCTAACCCTTTACTGTGGTCCTACCCCTTTACTCTGGTCCTACCCCTTTACTGTGGTCCTACCCCTTTACTGTGGTCCTACCCCTTTACTGTCGGCCTACCCCTTTACTGTGGTCCTACCCCTTACTGTGGTCCTACCCCTTTACTGTCGGCCTACCCCTTTACTGTGGTCCTACCCTTTACTGTGGTCCTACCCCTTTACTCTGGTCCTAACGCTTTACTCTGGTCCTAACCCTTTACTGTTGTCCTAACCCTTTACTCTGGTCCTAACCCTTTACTCTGTTCCTACCCCTTTACTCTGTTCCTACCCCTTTACTCTGTTCCTACCCCTTAACTCTGGTCCTAACCCTTTACTCTGGTCCTAACCCTTTACTGTGTTCCTAACTCTTTACTCTGTTCCTACCCCTTTACTCTGGTCCTACCCCTTTACTCTGGTCCTACCCCTTTATTAACCCTTTACTGTGGTCCTACCCCTTTACTCTGGTCCTACCCCTTTACTCTGTTCCTACCCCTTTACTCTTTTCCTACCCCTTTACTCTGTTCCTACCCCTTTACTGTTGTCCTAACCCTTTACTCTGGTCCTAACCCTTTACTGTGTTCCTACCCCTTTACTCTGTTCCTACACCTTTACTCTGGTCCTACCCCTTTACTCTTGTCCTACCCCTTTACTAACCCTTTACTGTTGTCCTAACCCTTTACTCTGGTCCTAACCCTTTACTGTGGTCCTACTCCTTTACTCTGGTCCTAACCCTTTACTGTGGTCCTACCCCTTTACTGTGGTCCTACCCCTTTACTAACCCTTTACTGTTGTCCTAACCCTTTACTCTGGTCCTAACCCTTTACTGTGGTCCTAACCCTTTACTCTGGTCCTAACCCTTTACTGTGGTCCCAACCCTTTACTCTGTTCCTACCCCTTTACTCTGTTCCTACCCATTTACTGTGGTCCTACCCCTTTACTCTGTTCCTACCCATTTACTGTGGTCCTACCCCTTAACTCTGGTCCTACCCCTTTACTAACCCTTTACTGTTGTCCTAACCCTTTACTCTGGTCCTACCCCTTTACTAACCCTTTACTGTTGTCCTACCCCTTTACTCTGGTCCTAACCCTTTACTGTGTTCCTAACCCTTTACTCTGTTCCTACCCCTTTACTCTGTTCCTACCCCTTTACTGTGGTCCTACCCCTTTACTGTGGTCCTACACCCTTTACTCTGGTCCTACCCCTTTACTCTGGTCCTACCCCTTTACTGTGGTCCTACCCCTTTCCTGTGGTCCTACCCCTTTACTGTGGTCCTACCCCTTTACTAACCCTTTACTGTTGTCCTACCCCTTTACTCTGTTCCTACCCCTTTACTCTGTTCCTACCCCTTTACTGTGGTCCTACCCCTTTACTCTGGTCCTACCCCTTTACTCTGTTCCTACCCCTTTACTCTGGTCCTACCCCTTTACTCTGTTCCTACCCCTTTACTCTGGTCCTACCCCTTTACTCTGTTCCTACCCCTTTACTCTGTTCCTACCCCTTTACTCTGTTCCTACCCCTTTACTGTGTTCCTAACCCTTTACTCTTTTCCTACCCCTTTACTCTGTTCCTAACCCTTTACTCTGTTCCTACCCCTTTACTGTGTTCTTAACCCTTTACTCTGTTCCTACCCCTTTACTCTGTTCCTAACCCTTTACTCTGTTCCTACCCCTTTACTCTGTTCCTACCCCTTTACTCTGGTCCTAACCCTTTACTCTGGTCCTACCCCTTTACTGTGGTCCTACCCATTTACTCTGGTCCTAACCCTTTACTGTGGTCCTAACCCTTTACTGTGGTCCTAACCCTTTACTGTGGTCCTACCCTTTACTGTGGTCCTACCCCTTTACTCTGGTCCTACCCCTTTACTGTTGTCCTAACCCTTTACTCTGGTCCTAACCCTTTACTGTTGTCCTAACCCTTTACTCTGGTCCTACCCCTTTACTCTGTTCCTACCCCTTTACTCTGTTCCTACCCCTTTACTGTGGTCCTAACCCTTTACTCTGTTCCTACCCCTTTACTCTGTTCCTACCCCTTTACTGTGGTCCTACCCCTTTACTGTGGTCCTACCCCCTTTACTCTGGTCCTACCCCTTTACTCTGGTCCTACCCCTTTACTGTGGTCCTACCCCTTTACTGTGGTCCTACCCCTTTACTGTGGTCCTACCCCTTTACTAACCCTTTACTGTTGTCCTACCCCTTTACTCTGTTCCTACCCCTTTACTCTGTTCCTACCCCTTTACTGTGGTCCTACCCCTTTACTGTGGTCCTACACCTTTACTCTGGTCCTACCCCTTTACTCTGTTCCTACCCCTTTACTCTGGTCCTACCCCTTTACTCTGTTCCTACCCCTTTACTCTGGTCCTACCCCTTTACTCTGTTCCTACCCCTTTACTCTGTTCCTACCCCTTTACTCTGTTCCTACCCCTTTACTGTGTTCCTAACCCTTTACTCTTTTCCTACCCCTTTACTCTGTTCCTAACCCTTTACTCTGTTCCTACCCCTTTACTGTGTTCTTAACCCTTTACTCTGTTCCTACCCCTTTACTCTGTTCCTAACCCTTTACTCTGTTCCTACCCCTTTACTCTGTTCCTACCCCTTTACTCTGGTCCTAACCCTTTACTCTGGTCCTACCCCTTTACTGTGGTCCTACCCATTTACTCTGGTCCTAACCCTTTACTGTGGTCCTAACCCTTTACTGTGGTCCTAACCCTTTACTGTGGTCCTACCCTTTACTGTGGTCCTACCCCTTTACTCTGGTCCTACCCCTTTACTGTTGTCCTAACCCTTTACTCTGGTCCTAACCCTTTACTGTTGTCCTAACCCTTTACTCTGGTCCTACCCCTTTACTCTGTTCCTACCCCTTTACTCTGTTCCTACCCCTTTACTGTGGTCCTAACCCTTTACTCTGTTCCTACCCCTTTACTCTGTTCCTACCCCTTTACTGTGGTCCTACCCCTTTACTGTGGTCCTACCCCCTTTACTCTGGTCCTACCCCTTTACTCTGGTCCTACCCCTTTACTGTGGTCCTACCCCTTTACTGTGGTCCTACCCCTTTACTGTGGTCCTACCCCTTTACTAACCCTTTACTGTTGTCCTACCCCTTTACTCTGTTCCTACCCCTTTACTCTGTTCCTACCCCTTTACTGTGGTCCTACCCCTTTACTGTGGTCCTACCCCTTTACTCTGGTCCTACCCCTTTACTCTGTTCCTACCCCTTTACTCTGGTCCTACCCCTTTACTCTGTTCCTACCCCTTTACTCTGGTCCTACCCCTTTACTCTGTTCCTACCCCTTTACTCTGTTCCTACCCCTTTACTCTTTTCCTACCCCTTTACTCTGTTCCTAACCCTTTACTCTGTTCCTACCCCTTTACTGTGTTCTTAACCCTTTACTCTGTTCCTACCCCTTTACTCTGTTCCTAACCCTTTACTCTGTTCCTACCCCTTTACTCTGTTCCTACCCCTTTACTCTGGTCCTAACCCTTTACTCTGGTCCTACCCCTTTACTGTGGTCCTAACCCTTTACTGTGGTCCTACCCATTTACTCTGGTCCTAACCCTTTACTGTGGTCCTAACCCTTTACTGTGGTCCTAACCCTTTACTGTGGTCCTACCCTTTACTGTGGTCCTACCCCTTTACTCTGGTCCTACCCCTTTACTGTTGTCCTAACCCTTTACTCTGGTCCTAACCCTTTACTGTTGTCCTAACCCTTTACTCTGGTCCTACCCCTTTACTCTGTTCCTACCCCTTTACTCTGTTCCTACCCCTTTACTGTGGTCCTAACCCTTTACTCTGTTCCTACCCCTTTACTCTGTTCCTACCCCTTTACTCTGTTCCTTCCCCTTAACTCTGGTCCTACCCCTTTACTCTGTTCCTAACCATTTACTGTGGTCCTACCCCTTTACTCTGGTCCTACCCCTTTACTGTTGTCCTAACCCTTTACTCTGGTCCTAACCCTTTACTGTGTTCCTAACCCTTTACTCTGTTCCTACCCCTTAACTCTGTTCCTACCCCTTTACTCTGCTCCTACCCCTTTACTGTGGTCCTACCCCTTTACTCTGTTCCTAACCCTTTACTGTGGTCCTACCCCTTTACTCTGGTCCTACCACTTTACTCTGGTCCTACCCCTTTACTGTTGTCCTAACCCTTTACTCTTTTCCTACCCCTTTACTCTGTTCCTACCCCTTTACTCTGGTCCTAACCCTTTACTCTGGTCCTACCCCTTTACTGTGGTCCTACCCCTTTACTCTGGTCCTACCCCTTTACTGTTGTCCTAACCCTTTACTCTGGTCCTAACCCTTTACTGTTGTCCTAACCCTTTACTCTGGTCCTACCCCTTTACTCTGTTCCTAACCCTTTACTCTGTTCCTACCCCTTTACTCTGTTCCTACCCCTTTACAGTGGTCCTAACCCTTTACTCTGGTCCTACCCCTTTACTGTGGTCCTACCCATTTACTCTGGTCCTAACCCTTTACTGTGGTCCTAACCCTTTACTGTGGTCCTAACCCTTTACTGTGGTCCTACCCTTTACTGTGGTCCTACCCCTTTACTCTGGTCCTACCCCTTTACTGTTGTCCTAACCCTTTACTCTGGTCCTAACCCTTTACTGTTGTCCTAACCCTTTACTCTGGTCCTACCCCTTTACTCTGTTCCTACCCCTTTACTCTGTTCCTACCCCTTTACTGTGGTCCTAACCCTTTACTCTGTTCCTACCCCTTTACTCTGTTCCTACCCCTTTACTCTGTTCCTTCCCCTTAACTCTGGTCCTACCCCTTTACTCTGTTCCTAACCATTTACTGTGGTCCTACCCCTTTACTCTGGTCCTACCCCTTTACTGTTGTCCTAACCCTTTACTCTGGTCCTAACCCTTTACTGTGTTCCTAACCCTTTACTCTGTTCCTACCCCTTAACTCTGTTCCTACCCCTTTACTCTGTTCCTACCCCTTTACTCTGGTCCTACCCCTTTACTGTTGTCCTAACCCTTTACTCTGGTCCTAACCCTTTACTGTGGTCCTACCCCTTTACTCTGGTCCTACCCCTTTACTCTGGTCCTACCCCTTTACTGTTGTCCTAACCCTTTACTCTGGTCCTAACCCTTTACTGTTGTCCTAACCCTTTACTCTGTTCCTACCCCTTTACTCTGTTCCTACCCCTTTACTCTGTTCCTACCCCTTTACTCTGTTCCTACCCCTTTACTCTGTTCCTACCCCTTTACTCTGGTCCTACCCCTTTACTCTGGGCCTACCCCTTTACTCTGTTCCTACCCCTTTACTCTGTTCCTACCCCTTTACTCTGTTCCTACCCCTTTACTCTGTTCCTAACCCTTTACTCTGTTCCTACACCTTTACTCTGTTCCTAACCCTTTACTGTGGTCCTACCCCTTTACTCTGGTCCTACCACTTTACTCTGGTCCTACCCCTTTACTGTTGTCCTAACCCTTTACTCTTTTCCTACCCCTTTACTCTGTTCCTACCCCTTTACTCTGGTCCTAACCCTTTACTCTGGTCCTACCCCTTTACTGTGGTCCTACCCATTTACTCTGGTCCTAACCCTTTACTGTGGTCCTAACCCTTTACTGTGGTCCTAACCCTTTACTGTGGTCCTACCCCTTTACTCTGGTCCTACCCCTTTACTCTGGTCCTACCCCTTTACTGTGGTCCTACCCCTTTACTGTGGTCCTACCCCTTTACTGTCGACCTACCCCTTTACTGTGGTCCTACCCTTTACTGTGGTCCTACCCCTTTACTCTGGTACTACCCCTTTACTCTGGTCCTACCCCTTTACTGTTGTCCTAACCCTTTACTCTGGTCCTAACCCTTTACTGTTGTCCTAACCCTTTACTCTGGTCCTAACCCTTTACTCTGTTCCTACCCCTTTACTGTGGTCCTACCCCTTTACTGTTGTCCTACCCCTTTACTGTGATCCTACCCCTTTACTCTGGTCCTACCCCTTTACTCTGTTCCTACCCCTTTACTCTGTTCCTACCCCTTTACTCTGTTCCTACCCCTTTATTGTGGTCCTAACCCTTTACTCTGGTCCTAACCCTTTACTCTGTTCCTACCCCTTTACTCTGTTCCTACCCCTTTACTCTTTCCTACCCCTTTACTGTGGTCCTACCCATTTACTCTGGTCCTAACCCTTTACTGTGTTCCTAACTCTTTCCTCTGTTCCTACCCCTTTACTCTGTTCCTACCCCTTTACTCTGTTCCTACCCCTTAACTCTGGTCCTAACCCTTTACTCTGGTCCTAACCCTTTACTGTGTTCCTAACTCTTTACTCTGTTCCTACCCCTTTACTCTGTTCCTACCCCTTTACTCTGTTCCTACCCATTTACTGTGGGTCTACCCCTTTACTCTGGTCCTACCCCTTTACTGTTGTCCTAACCCTTTACTCTGGTGCTAACCCTTTACTGTGTTCCTAACCCTTTTCTCTGTTCCTACCCCTTTACTCGGGTCCTACCCCTTTACTCTGGTCCTACCCCTTTATTAACCCTTTACTGTGGTCCTACCCCTTTACTCTGGTCCTAACCCTTTACTGTGTTCCTAACTCTTTACTCTGTTCCTACCCTTTTACTCTGTTCCTACCCCTTTACTCTGGTCCTAACCCTTTACTCTGGTCCTACCCCTTTACTGTGGTCCTAACCCTTTACTGTGGTCCTAACCCTTTACTGTGGTCCTACCCCTTTACTCTGGTCCTACCCCTTTACTGTGGTCCTACCCCTTTACTGTGGTCCTACCCCTTTACTGTCGGCCTACCCCTTTACTGTGGTCCTACCCCTTACTGTGGTCCTACCCCTTTACTGTCGGCCTACCCCTTTACTGTGGTCCTACCCTTTACTGTGGTCCTACCCCTTTACTCTGGTCCTAACGCTTTACTCTGGTCCTAACCCTTTACTGTTGTCCTAACCCTTTACTCTGGTCCTAACCCTTTACTCTGTTCCTACCCCTTTACTGTGGTCCTACCCCTTTACTGTTGTCCTACCCCTTTACTGTGGTCCTAACCCTTTACTCTGGTCCTAACCCTTTACTCTGTTCCTACCCCTTTACTCTGTTCCTACCCCTTTACTCTGTTCCTACCCCTTAACTCTGGTCCTAACCCTTTACTCTGGTCCTAACCCTTTACTGTGTTCCTAACTCTTTACTCTGTTCCTACCCCTTTACTCTGGTCCTACCCCTTTACTCTGGTCCTACCCCTTTATTAACCCTTTACTGTGGTCCTACCCCTTTACTCTGGTCCTACCCCTTTACTCTGTTCCTACCCCTTTACTCTTTTCCTACCCCTTTACTCTGTTCCTACCCCTTTACTGTTGTCCTAACCCTTTACTCTGGTCCTAACCCTTTACTGTGTTCCTACCCCTTTACTCTGTTCCTACACCTTTACTCTGGTCCTACCCCTTCACTCTTGTCCTACCCCTTTACTAACCCTTTACTGTTGTCCTAACCCTTTACTCTGGTCCTAACCCTTTACTGTGGTCCTACTCCTTTACTCTGGTCCTAACCCTTTACTGTGGTCCTACCCCTTTACTGTGGTCCTACCCCTTTACTAACCCTTTACTGTTGTCCTAACCCTTTACTCTGGTCCTAACCCTTTACTGTGGTCCTAACCCTTTACTCTGGTCCTAACCCTTTACTGTGGTCCCAACCCTTTACTCTGTTCCTACCCCTTTACTCTGTTCCTACCCATTTACTGTGGTCCTACCCCTTTACTCTGTTCCTACCCATTTACTGTGGTCCTACCCCTTAACTCTGGTCCTACCCCTTTACTAACCCTTTACTGTTGTCCTAACCCTTTACTCTGGTCCTACCCCTTTACTAACCCTTTACTGTTGTCCTACCCCTTTACTCTGGTCCTAACCCTTTACTGTGTTCCTAACCCTTTACTCTGTTCCTACCCCTTTACTCTGTTCCTACCCCTTTACTGTGGTCCTACCCCCTTTACTCTGGTCCTACCCCTTTACTCTGGTCCTACCCCTTTACTGTGGTCCTACCCCTTTACTGTGGTCCTACCCCTTTACTGTGGTCCTACCCCTTTACTAACCCTTTACTGTTGTCCTACCCCTTTACTCTGTTCCTACCCCTTTACTCTGTTCCAACCCCTTTACTGTGGTCCTACCCCTTTACTCTGGTCCTACCCCTTTACTCTGTTCCTACCCCTTTACTCTGGTCCTACCCCTTTACTCTGTTCCTACCCCTTTACTCTGGTCCTACCCCTTTACTCTGTTCCTACCCCTTTACTCTGTTCCTACCCCTTTACTCTGTTCCTACCCCTTTACTGTGTTCCTAACCCTTTACTCTTTTCCTACCCCTTTACTCTGTTCCTAACCCTTTACTCTGTTCCTACCCCTTTACTGTGTTCTTAACCCTTTACTCTGTTCCTACCCCTTTACTATGTTCCTAACCCTTTACTCTGTTCCTACCCCTTTACTCTGTTCCTACCCCTTTACTCTGGTCCTAACCCTTTTCTCTGGTCCTACCCCTTTACTGTGGTCCTACCCATTTACTCTGGTCCTAACCCTTTACTGTGGTCCTAACCCTTTACTGTGGTCCTACCCCTTTACTCTGGTCCTACCCCTTTACTGTGGTCCTACCCCTTTACTGTGGTCCTACCCCTTTACTGTCGGCCTACCCCTTTACTGTGGTCCTACCCTTTACTGTGGTCCTACCCCTTTACTCTGGTCCTACCCCTTTACTCTGGTCCTACCCCTTTACTGTTGTCCTAACCCTTTACTCTGGTCCTAACCCTTTACTGTTGTCCTAACCCTTTACTCTGGTCCTAACCCTTTACTCTGTTCCTACCCCTTTACTGTGGTCCTACCCCTTTACTGTTGTCCTACCCCTTTACTGTGATCCTACCCCTTTACTCTGGTCCTACCCCTTTACTCTGTTCCTACCCCTTTACTCTGTCCCTACCCCTTTACTCTGTTCCTACCCCTTTACTGTGGTCCTAACCCTTTACTCTGGTCCTAACCCTTTACTCTGTTCCTACCCCTTTACTCTGTTCCTACCCCTTTACTCTGTCCCTACCCCTTTACTCTGTTCCTACCCCTTTACTCTGTTCCTTCCCCTTAACTCTGGTCCTACCCCTTTACTCTGTTCCTAACCATTTACTGTGGTCCTACCCCTTTACTCTGGTCCTACCCCTTTACTGTTGTCCTAACCCTTTACTCTGGTCCTAACCCTTTACTGTGTTCCTAACCCTTTACTCTGTTCCTACCCCTTAACTCTGTTCCTACCCCTTTACTCTGTTCCTACCCCTTTACTCTGGTCCTACCCCTTTACTGTTGTCCTAACCCTTTACTCTGGTCCTAACCCTTTACTGTGGTCCTACCCCTTTACTCTGGTCCTACCCCTTTACTCTGGTCCTACCCCTTTACTGTTGTCCTAACCCTTTACTCTGGTCCTAACCCTTTACTGTTGTCCTAACCCTTTACTCTGTTCCTACCCCTTTACTCTGTTCCTACCCCTTTACTCTGTTCCTACCCCTTTACTCTGTTCCTACCCCTTTACTCTGTTCCTACCCCTTTACTCTGGTCCTACCCCTTTACTCTGGGCCTACCCCTTTACTCTGTTCCTACCCCTTTACTCTGTTCCTACCCCTTTACTCTGTTCCTACCCCTTTACTCTGTTCCTAACCCTTTACTCTGTTCCTACACCTTTACTCTGTTCCTAACCCTTTACTGTGGTCCTACCCCTTTACTCTGGTCCTACCACTTTACTCTGGTCCTACCCCTTTACTGTTGTCCTAACCCTTTACTCTTTTCCTACCCCTTTACTCTGTTCCTACCCCTTTACTCTGGTCCTAACCCTTTACTCTGGTCCTACCCCTTTACTGTGGTCCTACCCATTTACTCTGGTCCTAACCCTTTACTGTGGTCCTAACCCTTTACTGTGGTCCTAACCCTTTACTGTGGTCCTACCCCTTTACTCTGGTCCTACCCCTTTACTCTGGTCCTACCCCTTTACTGTGGTCCTACCCCTTTACTGTGGTCCTACCCCTTTACTGTCGACCTACCCCTTTACTGTGGTCCTACCCTTTACTGTGGTCCTACCCCTTTACTCTGGTACTACCCCTTTACTCTGGTCCTACCCCTTTACTGTTGTCCTAACCCTTTACTCTGGTCCTAACCCTTTACTGTTGTCCTAACCCTTTACTCTGGTCCTAACCCTTTACTCTGTTCCTACCCCTTTACTGTGGTCCTACCCCTTTACTGTTGTCCTACCCCTTTACTGTGATCCTACCCCTTTACTCTGGTCCTACCCCTTTACTCTGTTCCTACCCCTTTACTCTGTTCCTACCCCTTTACTCTGTTCCTACCCCTTTATTGTGGTCCTAACCCTTTACTCTGGTCCTAACCCTTTACTCTGTTCCTACCCCTTTACTCTGTTCCTACCCCTTTACTCTTTCCTACCCCTTTACTGTGGTCCTACCCATTTACTCTGGTCCTAACCCTTTACTGTGTTCCTAACTCTTTCCTCTGTTCCTACCCCTTTACTCTGTTCCTACCCCTTTACTCTGTTCCTACCCCTTAACTCTGGTCCTAACCCTTTACTCTGGTCCTAACCCTTTACTGTGTTCCTAACTCTTTACTCTGTTCCTACCCCTTTACTCTGTTCCTACCCCTTTACTCTGTTCCTACCCATTTACTGTGGGTCTACCCCTTTACTCTGGTCCTACCCCTTTACTGTTGTCCTAACCCTTTACTCTGGTGCTAACCCTTTACTGTGTTCCTAACCCTTTTCTCTGTTCCTACCCCTTTACTCGGGTCCTACCCCTTTACTCTGGTCCTACCCCTTTATTAACCCTTTACTGTGGTCCTACCCCTTTACTCTGGTCCTAACCCTTTACTGTGTTCCTAACTCTTTACTCTGTTCCTACCCTTTTACTCTGTTCCTACCCCTTTACTCTGGTCCTAACCCTTTACTCTGGTCCTACCCCTTTACTGTGGTCCTAACCCTTTACTGTGGTCCTAACCCTTTACTGTGGTCCTACCCCTTTACTCTGGTCCTACCCCTTTACTGTGGTCCTACCCCTTTACTGTGGTCCTACCCCTTTACTGTCGGCCTACCCCTTTACTGTGGTCCTACCCCTTACTGTGGTCCTACCCCTTTACTGTCGGCCTACCCCTTTACTGTGGTCCTACCCTTTACTGTGGTCCTACCCCTTTACTCTGGTCCTAACGCTTTACTCTGGTCCTAACCCTTTACTGTTGTCCTAACCCTTTACTCTGGTCCTAACCCTTTACTCTGTTCCTACCCCTTTACTGTGGTCCTACCCCTTTACTGTTGTCCTACCCCTTTACTGTGGTCCTAACCCTTTACTCTGGTCCTAACCCTTTACTCTGTTCCTACCCCTTTACTCTGTTCCTACCCCTTTACTCTGTTCCTACCCCTTAACTCTGGTCCTAACCCTTTACTCTGGTCCTAACCCTTTACTGTGTTCCTAACTCTTTACTCTGTTCCTACCCCTTTACTCTGGTCCTACCCCTTTACTCTGGTCCTACCCCTTTATTAACCCTTTACTGTGGTCCTACCCCTTTACTCTGGTCCTACCCCTTTACTCTGTTCCTACCCCTTTACTCTTTTCCTACCCCTTTACTCTGTTCCTACCCCTTTACTGTTGTCCTAACCCTTTACTCTGGTCCTAACCCTTTACTGTGTTCCTACCCCTTTACTCTGTTCCTACACCTTTACTCTGGTCCTACCCCTTCACTCTTGTCCTACCCCTTTACTAACCCTTTACTGTTGTCCTAACCCTTTACTCTGGTCCTAACCCTTTACTGTGGTCCTACTCCTTTACTCTGGTCCTAACCCTTTACTGTGGTCCTACCCCTTTACTGTGGTCCTACCCCTTTACTAACCCTTTACTGTTGTCCTAACCCTTTACTCTGGTCCTAACCCTTTACTGTGGTCCTAACCCTTTACTCTGGTCCTAACCCTTTACTGTGGTCCCAACCCTTTACTCTGTTCCTACCCCTTTACTCTGTTCCTACCCATTTACTGTGGTCCTACCCCTTTACTCTGTTCCTACCCATTTACTGTGGTCCTACCCCTTAACTCTGGTCCTACCCCTTTACTAACCCTTTACTGTTGTCCTAACCCTTTACTCTGGTCCTACCCCTTTACTAACCCTTTACTGTTGTCCTACCCCTTTACTCTGGTCCTAACCCTTTACTGTGTTCCTAACCCTTTACTCTGTTCCTACCCCTTTACTCTGTTCCTACCCCTTTACTGTGGTCCTACCCCCTTTACTCTGGTCCTACCCCTTTACTCTGGTCCTACCCCTTTACTGTGGTCCTACCCCTTTACTGTGGTCCTACCCCTTTACTGTGGTCCTACCCCTTTACTAACCCTTTACTGTTGTCCTACCCCTTTACTCTGTTCCTACCCCTTTACTCTGTTCCAACCCCTTTACTGTGGTCCTACCCCTTTACTCTGGTCCTACCCCTTTACTCTGTTCCTACCCCTTTACTCTGGTCCTACCCCTTTACTCTGTTCCTACCCCTTTACTCTGGTCCTACCCCTTTACTCTGTTCCTACCCCTTTACTCTGTTCCTACCCCTTTACTCTGTTCCTACCCCTTTACTGTGTTCCTAACCCTTTACTCTTTTCCTACCCCTTTACTCTGTTCCTAACCCTTTACTCTGTTCCTACCCCTTTACTGTGTTCTTAACCCTTTACTCTGTTCCTACCCCTTTACTATGTTCCTAACCCTTTACTCTGTTCCTACCCCTTTACTCTGTTCCTACCCCTTTACTCTGGTCCTAACCCTTTTCTCTGGTCCTACCCCTTTACTGTGGTCCTACCCATTTACTCTGGTCCTAACCCTTTACTGTGGTCCTAACCCTTTACTGTGGTCCTACCCCTTTACTCTGGTCCTACCCCTTTACTGTGGTCCTACCCCTTTACTGTGGTCCTACCCCTTTACTGTCGGCCTACCCCTTTACTGTGGTCCTACCCTTTACTGTGGTCCTACCCCTTTACTCTGGTCCTACCCCTTTACTCTGGTCCTACCCCTTTACTGTTGTCCTAACCCTTTACTCTGGTCCTAACCCTTTACTGTTGTCCTAACCCTTTACTCTGGTCCTAACCCTTTACTCTGTTCCTACCCCTTTACTGTGGTCCTACCCCTTTACTGTTGTCCTACCCCTTTACTGTGATCCTACCCCTTTACTCTGGTCCTACCCCTTTACTCTGTTCCTACCCCTTTACTCTGTCCCTACCCCTTTACTCTGTTCCTACCCCTTTACTGTGGTCCTAACCCTTTACTCTGGTCCTAACCCTTTACTCTGTTCCTACCCCTTTACTCTGTTCCTACCCCTTTACTCTGTTCCTACCCCTTTACTGTGGTCCTACCCATTTACTCTGGTCCTAACCCTTTACTGTGTTCCTAACTCTTTACTCTGTTCCTACCCCTTTACTCTGTTCCTACCCCTTTACTCTGTTCCTACCCCTTAACTCTGGTCCTAACCCTTTACTCTGGTCCTAACCCTTTACTGTGTTCCTAACTCTTTACTCTGTTCCTACCCCTTTACTCTGTTCCTACCCCTTTACTCTGTTCCTACCCATTTACTGTGGGTCTACCCCTTTACTCTGGTCCTACCCCTTTACTGTTGTCCTAACCCTTTACTCTGGTGCTAACCCTTTACTGTGTTCCTAACCCTTTTCTCTGTTCCTACCCCTTTACTCGGGTCCTACCCCTTTACTCTGGTCCTACCCCTTTATTAACCCTTTACTGTGGTCCTACCCCTTTACTCTGGTCCTAACCCTTTAATGTGTTCCTAACTCTTTACTCTGTTCCTACCCTTTTACTCTGTTCCTACCCCTTTACTCTGGTCCTAACCCTTTACTCTGGTCCTACCCCTTTACTGTGGTCCTACCCATTTACTCTGGTCCTAACCCTTTACTGTGGTCCTAACCCTTTACTGTGGTCCTAACCCTTTACTGTGGTCCTACCCCTTTACTCTGGTCCTACCCCTTTACTGTGGTCCTACCCCTTTACTGTGGTCCTACCCCTTTACTGTCGGCCTACCCCTTTACTGTGGTCCTACCCCTTACTGTGGTCCTACCCCTTTACTGTCGGCCTACCCCTTTACTGTGGTCCTACCCTTTACTGTGGTCCTACCCCTTTACTCTGGTCCTATCGCTTTACTCTGGTCCTAACCCTTTACTGTTGTCCTAACCCTTTACTCTGGTCCTAACCCTTTACTCTGTTCCTACCCCTTTACTGTGGTCCTACCCTTTACTGTGGTCCTACCCCTTTACTCTGGTCCTAACGCTTTACTCTGGTCCTAACCCTTTACTGTTGTCCTAACCCTTTACTCTGGTCCTAACCCTTTACTCTGGTCCTACCCCTTTACTGTGGTCCTACCCATTTACTCTGGTCCTAACCCTTTACTGTGGTCCTAACCCTTTACTGTGGTCCTAACCCTTTACTGTGGTCCTACCCCTTTACTCTGGTCCTACCCCTTTACTGTGGTCCTACCCCTTTACTGTGGTCCTACCCCTTTACTGTCGGCCTACCCCTTTACTGTGGTCCTACCCCTTACTGTGGTCCTACCCCTTTACTGTCGGCCTACCCCTTTACTGTGGTCCTACCCTTTACTGTGGTCCTACCCCTTTACTCTGGTCCTAACGCTTTACTCTGGTCCTAACCCTTTACTGTTGTCCTAACCCTTTACTCTGGTCCTAACCCTTTACTCTGTTCCTACCCCTTTACTGTGGTCCTACCCCTTTACTGTTGTCCTACCCCTTTACTGTGGTCCTAACCCTTTACTCTGGTCCTAACCCTTTACTCTGTTCCTACCCCTTTACTCTGTTCCTACCCCTTTACTCTGTTCCTACCCCTTAACTCTGGTCCTAACCCTTTACTCTGGTCCTAACCCTTTACTGTGTTCCTAACTCTTTACTCTGTTCCTACCCCTTTACTCTGGTCCTACCCCTTTACTCTGGTCCTACCCCTTTATTAACCCTTTACTGTGGTCCTACCCCTTTACTCTGGTCCTACCCCTTTACTCTGTTCCTACCCCTTTACTCTTTTCCTACCCCTTTACTCTGTTCCTACTCCTTTACTGTTGTCCTAACCCTTTACTCTGGTCCTAACCCTTTACTGTGTTCCTACCCCTTTACTCTGTTCCTACACCTTTACTCTGGTCCTACCCCTTTACTCTTGTCCTACCCCTTTACTAACCCTTTACTGTTGTCCTAACCCTTTACTCTGGTCCTAACCCTTTACTGTGGTCCTACTCCTTTACTCTGGTCCTAACCCTTTACTGTGGTCCTACCCCTTTACTGTGGTCCTACCCCTTTACTAACCCTTTACTGTTGTCCTAACCCTTTACTCTGGTCCTAACCCTTTACTGTGGTCCTAACCCTTTACTCTGGTCCTAACCCTTTACTGTGGTCCCAACCCTTTACTCTGTTCCTACCCCTTTACTCTGTTCCTACCCATTTACTGTGGTCCTACCCCTTTACTCTGTTCCTACCCATTTACTGTGGTCCTACCCCTTAACTCTGGTCCTACCCCTTTACTAACCCTTTACTGTTGTCCTAACCCTTTACTCTGGTCCTACCCCTTTACTAACCCTTTACTGTTGTCCTACCCCTTTACTCTGGTCCTAACCCTTTACTGTGTTCCTAACCCTTTACTCTGTTCCTACCCCTTTACTCTGTTCCTACCCCTTTACTGTGGTCCTACCCCTTTACTGTGGTCCTACACCCTTTACTCTGGTCCTACCCCTTTACTCTGTTCCTACCCCTTTACTGTGTTCCTAACCCTTTACTCTTTTCCTACCCCTTTACTCTGTTCCTAACCCTTTACTCTGTTCCTACCCCTTTACTGTGTTCTTAACCCTTTACTCTGTTCCTACCCCTTTACTCTGTTCCTAACCCTTTACTCTGTTCCTACCCCTTTACTCTGTTCCTACCCCTTTACTCTGGTCCTAACCCTTTACTCTGGTCCTACCCCTTTACTGTGGTCCTACCCATTTACTCTGGTCCTAACCCTTTACTGTGGTCCTAACCCTTTACTGTGGTCCTAACCCTTTACTGTGGTCCTACCCTTTACTGTGGTCCTACCCCTTTACTCTGGTCCTACCCCTTTACTGTTGTCCTAACCCTTTACTCTGGTCCTAACCCTTTACTGTTGTCCTAACCCTTTACTCTGGTCCTACCCCTTTACTCTGTTCCTACCCCTTTACTCTGTTCCTACCCCTTTACTGTGGTCCTAACCCTTTACTCTGTTCCTACCCCTTTACTCTGTTCCTACCCCTTTACTGTGGTCCTACCCCTTTACTGTGGTCCTACCCCCTTTACTCTGGTCCTACCCCTTTACTCTGGTCCTACCCCTTTACTGTGGTCCTACCCCTTTACTGTGGTCCTACCCCTTTACTGTGGTCCTACCCCTTTACTAACCCTTTACTGTTGTCCTACCCCTTTACTCTGTTCCTACCCCTTTACTCTGTTCCTACCCCTTTACTGTGGTCCTACCCCTTTACTGTGGTCCTACACCTTTACTCTGGTCCTACCCCTTTACTCTGTTCCTACCCCTTTACTCTGGTCCTACCCCTTTACTCTGTTCCTACCCCTTTACTCTGGTCCTACCCCTTTACTCTGTTCCTACCCCTTTACTCTGGTCCTACCCCTTTACTCTGTTCCTACCCCTTTACTGTGTTCCTAACCCTTTACTCTTTTCCTACCCCTTTACTCTGTTCCTAAACCTTTACTCTGTTCCTACCCCTTTACTGTGTTCTTAACCCTTTACTCTGTTCCTACCCCTTTACTCTGTTCCTAACCCTTTACTCTGTTCCTACCCCTTTACTCTGTTCCTACCCCTTTACTCTGGTCCTAACCCTTTACTCTGGTCCTACCCCTTTACTGTGGTCCTACCCATTTACTCTGGTCCTAACCCTTTACTGTGGTCCTAACCCTTTACTGTGGTCCTAACCCTTTACTGTGGTCCTACCCTTTACTGTGGTCCTACCCCTTTACTCTGGTCCTACCCCTTTACTGTTGTCCTAACCCTTTACTCTGGTCCTAACCCTTTACTGTTGTCCTAACCCTTTACTCTGGTCCTACCCCTTTACTCTGTTCCTACCCCTTTACTCTGTTCCTACCCCTTTACTGTGGTCCTAACCCTTTACTCTGTTCCTACCCCTTTACTCTGTTCCTACCCCTTTACTGTGGTCCTACCCCTTTACTGTGGTCCTACCCCCTTTACTCTGGTCCTACCCCTTTACTCTGGTCCTACCCCTTTACTGTGGTCCTACCCCTTTACTGTGGTCCTACCCCTTTACTGTGGTCCTACCCCTTTACTAACCCTTTACTGTTGTCCTACCCCTTTACTCTGTTCCTACCCCTTTACTCTGTTCCTACCCCTTTACTGTGGTCCTACCCCTTTACTGTGGTCCTACCCCTTTACTCTGGTCCTACCCCTTTACTCTGTTCCTACCCCTTTACTCTGGTCCTACCCCTTTACTCTGTTCCTACCCCTTTACTCTGGTCCTACCCCTTTACTCTGTTCCTACCCCTTTACTCTGTTCCTACCCCTTTACTCTGTTCCTACCCCTTTACTGTGTTCCTAACCCTTTACTCTTTTCCTACCCCTTTACTCTGTTCCTAACCCTTTACTCTGTTCCTACCCCTTTACTGTGTTCTTAACCCTTTACTCTGTTCCTACCCCTTTACTCTGTTCCTAACCCTTTACTCTGTTCCTACCCCTTTACTCTGTTCCTACCCCTTTACTCTGGTCCTAACCCTTTACTCTGGTCCTACCCCTTTACTGTGGTCCTACCCATTTACTCTGGTCCTAACCCTTTACTGTGGTCCTAACCCTTTACTGTGGTCCTAACCCTTTACTGTGGTCCTACCCTTTACTGTGGTCCTACCCCTTTACTCTGGTCCTACCCCTTTACTGTTGTCCTAACCCTTTACTCTGGTCCTAACCCTTTACTGTTGTCCTAACCCTTTACTCTGGTCCTACCCCTTTACTCTGTTCCTACCCCTTTACTCTGTTCCTACCCCTTTACTGTGGTCCTAACCCTTTACTCTGTTCCTACCCCTTTACTCTGTTCCTACCCCTTTACTCTGTTCCTTCCCCTTAACTCTGGTCCTACCCCTTTACTCTGTTCCTAACCATTTACTGTGGTCCTACCCCTTTACTCTGGTCCTACCCCTTTACTGTTGTCCTAACCCTTTACTCTGGTCCTAACCCTTTACTGTGTTCCTAACCCTTTACTCTGTTCCTACCCCTTAACTCTGTTCCTACCCCTTTACTCTGCTCCTACCCCTTTACTGTGGTCCTACCCCTTTACTCTGTTCCTAACCCTTTACTGTGGTCCTACCCCTTTACTTTGGTCCTACCACTTTACTCTGGTCCTACCCCTTTACTGTTGTCCTAACCCTTTACTCTTTTCCTACCCCTTTACTCTGTTCCTACCCCTTTACTCTGGTCCTAACCCTTTACTCTGGTCCTACCCCTTTACTGTGGTCCTACCCCTTTACTCTGGTCCTACCCCTTTACTGTTGTCCTAACCCTTTACTCTGGTCCTAACCCTTTACTGTTGTCCTAACCCTTTACTCTGGTCCTACCCCTTTACTCTGTTCCTAACCCTTTACTCTCTTCCTACCCCTTTACTCTGTTCCTACCCCTTTACTCTGGTCCTAACCCTTTACTCTGGTCCTACCCCTTTACTGTGGTCCTACCCATTTACTCTGGTCCTAACCCTTTACTGTGGTCCTAACCCTTTACTGTGGTCCTAACCCTTTACTGTGGTCCTACCCTTTACTGTGGTCCTACCCCTTTACTCTGGTCCTACCCCTTTACTGTTGTCCTAACCCTTTACTCTGGTCCTAACCCTTTACTGTTGTCCTAACCCTTTACTCTGGTCCTACCCCTTTACTCTGTTCCTACCCCTTTACTCTGTTCCTACCCCTTTACTGTGGTCCTAACCCTTTACTCTGTTCCTACCCCTTTACTCTGTTCCTACCCCTTTACTCTGTTCCTTCCCCTTAACTCTGGTCCTACCCCTTTACTCTGTTCCTAACCATTTACTGTGGTCCTACCCCTTTACTCTGGTCCTACCCCTTTACTGTTGTCCTAACCCTTTACTCTGGTCCTAACCCTTTACTGTGTTCCTAACCCTTTACTCTGTTCCTACCCCTTAACTCTGTTCCTACCCCTTTACTCTGCTCCTACCCCTTTACTGTGGTCCTACCCCTTTACTCTGTTCCTAACCCTTTACTGTGGTCCTACCCCTTTACTCTGGTCCTACCACTTTACTCTGGTCCTACCCCTTTACTGTTGTCCTAACCCTTTACTCTTTTCCTACCCCTTTACTCTGTTCCTACCCCTTTACTCTGGTCCTAACCCTTTACTCTGGTCCTACCCCTTTACTGTGGTCCTACCCCTTTACTCTGGTCCTACCCCTTTACTGTTGTCCTAACCCTTTACTCTGGTCCTAACCCTTTACTGTTGTCCTAACCCTTTACTCTGGTCCTACCCCTTTACTCTGTTCCTACCCCTTTACTCTGTTCCTACCCCTTTACTGTGGTCCTAACCCTTTACTCTGTTCCTACCCCTTTACTCTGTTCCTACCCCTTTACTGTGGTCCTACCCCTTTACTGTGGTCCTACCCCCTTTACTCTGGTCCTACCCCTTTACTCTGGTCCTACCCCTTTACTGTGGTCCTACCCCTTTACTGTGGTCCTACCCCTTTACTGTGGTCCTACCCCTTTACTAACCCTTTACTGTTGTCCTACCCCTTTACTCTGTTCCTACCCCTTTACTGTGGTCCTACCCCTTTACTGTGGTCCTACCCCTTTACTCTGGTCCTACCCCTTTACTCTGTTCCTACCCCTTTACTCTGGTCCTACCCCTTTACTCTGTTCCTACCCCTTTACTCTGTTCCTACCCCTTTACTCTGTTCCTACCCCTTTACTGTGTTCCTAACCCTTTACTCTTTTCCTACCCCTTTACTCTGTTCCTAACCCTTTACTCTGTTCCTACCCCTTTACTGTGTTCTTAACCCTTTACTCTGTTCCTACCCCTTTACTCTGTTCCTAACCCTTTACTCTGTTCCTACCCCTTTACTCTGTTCCTACCCCTTTACTCTGGTCCTAACCCTTTACTCTGGTCCTACCCCTTTACTGTGGTCCTACCCATTTACTCTGGTCCTAACCCTTTACTGTGGTCCTAACCCTTTACTGTGGTCCTAACCCTTTACTGTGGTCCTACCCTTTACTGTGGTCCTACCCCTTTACTCTGGTCCTACCCCTTTACTGTTGTCCTAACCCTTTACTCTGGTCCTAACCCTTTACTGTTGTCCTAACCCTTTACTCTGGTCCTACCCCTTTACTCTGTTCCTACCCCTTTACTCTGTTCCTACCCCTTTACTGTGGTCCTAACCCTTTACTCTGTTCCTACCCCTTTACTCTGTTCCTACCCCTTTACTCTGTTCCTTCCCCTTAACTCTGGTCCTACCCCTTTACTCTGTTCCTAACCATTTACTGTGGTCCTACCCCTTTACTCTGGTCCTACCCCTTTACTGTTGTCCTAACCCTTTACTCTGGTCCTAACCCTTTACTGTGTTCCTAACCCTTTACTCTGTTCCTACCCCTTAACTCTGTTCCTACCCCTTTACTCTGCTCCTACCCCTTTACTGTGGTCCTACCCCTTTACTCTGTTCCTAACCCTTTACTGTGGTCCTACCCCTTTACTCTGGTCCTACCACTTTACTCTGGTCCTACCCCTTTACTGTTGTCCTAACCCTTTACTCTTTTCCTACCCCTTTACTCTGTTCCTACCCCTTTACTCTGGTCCTAACCCTTTACTCTGGTCCTACCCCTTTACTGTGGTCCTAACCCTTTACTGTGGTCCTAACCCTTTACTGTGGTCCTACCCCTTTACTCTGGTCCTACCCCTTTACTGTGGTCCTACCCCTTTACTGTGGTCCTACCCCTTTACTGTCGGCCTACCCCTTTACTGTGGTCCTACCCCTTACTGTGGTCCTACCCCTTTACTGTCGGCCTACCCCTTTACTGTGGTCCTACCCTTTACTGTGGTCCTACCCCTTTACTCTGGTCCTACCCCTTTACTCTGGTCCTAACCCTTTACTGTTGTCCTAACCCTTTACTCTGGTCCTAACCCTTTACTCTGTTCCTACCCCTTTACTGTGGTCCTACCCCTTTACTGTTGTCCTACCCCTTTACTGTGGTCCTACCCCTTTACTCTGGTCCTACCCCTTTACTCTGTTCCTACCCCTTTACTCTGTTCCTACCCCTTTACTGTGGTCCTACCCCTTTACTGTGGTCCTAACCCTTTACTCTGGTCCTAACCCTTTACTCTGTTCCTACCCCTTTACTCTGTTCCTACCCCTTTACTCTGTTCCTACCCCTTTACTGTGGTCCTACCCATTTACTCTGGTCCTAACCCTTTACTGTTGTCCTAACCCTTTACTGTGGTCCTAACCCTTTACTGTGGTCCTACCCCTTTACTCTGGTCCTACCCCTTTACTGTGGTCCTACCCGTTTACTGTGGTCCTACCCCTTTACTGTCGGCCTACCCCTTTACTGTGGTCCTACCCCTTACTGTGGTCCTACCCCTTTACTGTCGGCCTACCCCTTTACTGTGGTCCTACCCTTTACTGTGGTCCTACCCCTTTACTCTGGTCCTACCCCTTTACTCTGGTCCTACCCCTTTACTCTGGTCCTAACCCTTTACTCTGGTCCTAACCCTTTACTGTTGTCCTAACCCTTTACTCTGGTCCTAACCCTTTACTTTGTTCCTACCCCTTTACTGTGGTCCTACCCCTTTACTGTTGTCCTACCCCTTTACTCTGGTCCTACCCCTTTACTCTGGTCCTACCCCTTTACTCTGTTCCTACCCCTTTACTCTGTTCCTACCCCTTTACTCTGTTCCTACCCCTTTACTGTGGTCCTAACCCTTTACTCTGGTCCTAACCCTTTACTCTGTTCCTACCCCTTTACTCTGTTCCTACCCCTTTACTCTGTTCCTACCCCTTAACTCTGGTCCTAACCCTTTACTCTGGTCCTAACCCTTTACTGTGTTCCTAACTCTTTACTCTGTTCCTACCCCTTTACTCTGTTCCTACCCCTTTACTCTGTTCCTACCCATTTACTGTGGGTCTACCCCTTTACTCTGGTCCTACCCCTTTACTGTTGTCCTAACCCTTTACTCTGGTCCTAACCCTTTACTGTGTTCCTAACCCTTTACTCTGTTCCTACCCCTTTACTCTGGTCCTACCCCTTTACTCTGGTCCTACCCCTTTATTAACCCTTTACTGTGGTCCTACCCCTTTACTCTGGTCCTACCCCTTTACTCTGTTCCTACCCCTTTACTCTTTTCCTACCCCTTTACTCTGTTCCTACCCCTTTACTGTTGTCCTAAGCCTTTACTCTGGTCCTAACCCTTTACTGTGGTCCTACCCCTTTACTCTGGTCCTAACCCTTTACTGTGGTCCTACCCCTTTACTGTGGTCCTACCCCTTTACTAACCCTTTACTGTTGTCCTAACCCTTTACTCTGGTCCTAACCCTTTACTGTGGTCCTAACCCTTTACTCTGGTCCTAACCCTTTACTGTGGTCCCAACCCTTTACTCTGTTCCTACCCCTTTACTCTGTTCCTACCCATTTACTGTGGTCCTACCCCTTTACTCTGTTCCTTCCCATTTACTGTGGTCCTACCCCTTAACTCTGGTCCTACCCCTTTACTAACCCTTTACTGTTGTCCTAACCCTTTACTCTGGTCCTACCCCTTTACTAACCCTTTACTGTTGTCCTACCCCTTTACTCTGGTCCTAACCCTTTACTGTGTTCCTAACCCTTTACTCTGTTCCTACCCCTTTACTCTGTTCCTACCCCTTTACTGTGGTCCTACCCCTTTACTGTGGTCCTACCCCCTTTACTCTGGTCCTACCCCTTTACTCTGGTCCTACCCCTTTACTGTGGTCCTACCCCTTTACTCTGGTCCTACCCCTTTACTGTGGTCCTACCCCTTTACTAACCCTTTACTGTTGTCCTACCCCTTTACTCTGTTCCTACCCCTTTACTCTGTTCCTACCCCTTTACTGTGGTCCTACCCCTTTACTGTGGTCCTACCCCTTTACTCTGGTCCTACCCCTTTACTCTGTTCCTACCCCTTTACTCTGGTCCTACCCCTTTACTCTGTTCCTACCCCTTTACTCTGGTCCTACCCCTTTACTCTGTTCCTACCCCTTTACTCTGTTCCTAACCCTTTACTCTGTTCCTACCCCTTTACTCTGTTCCTACCCCTTTACTCTGGTCCTAACCCTTTACTCTGGTCCTACCCCTTTACTGTGGTCCTACCCATTTACTCTGGTCCTAACCCTTTACTGTGGTCCTAACCCTTTACTGGGGTCCTAACCCTTTACTGTGGTCCTACCCTTTACTGTGGTCCTACCCCTTTACTCTGGTCCTACCCCTTTACTCTGTTCCTACCCCTTTACTGTGGTCCTACCCCTTTACTCTGGTCCTACCCCTTTACTCTGTTCCTACCCCTTTACTCTGTTCCTACCCCTTTACTCTTTTCCTACCCCTTTACTCTGGTCCTACCCCTTTACTCTGGTCCTACCCCTTTACTAACCCTTTACTGTTGTCCTAACCCTTTACTCTGGTCCTAACCCTTTACTGTTGTCCTACCCCTTTACTCTGGTCCTAACCCTTTACTGTGGTCCTACCCCTTTACTGTGGTCCTACCCCTTTACTAACCCTTTACTGTTGTCCTAACCCTTTACTCTGGTCCTAACCCTTTACTCTGGTCCTAAACCTTTACTGTGGTCCCAACCCTTTACTCTGTTCCTACCCCTTTACTCTGTTCCTACCCATTTACTGTGGTCCTACCCCTTTACTCTGTTCCTACCCATTTACTGTGGTCCTACCCCTTTACTCTGGTCCTACCCCTTTACTAACCCTTTACTGTTGTCCTAACCCTTTACTCTGGTCCTACCCCTTTACTAACCCTTTACTGTTGTCCTACCCCTTTACTCTGGTCCTAACCCTTTACTGTGTTCCTAACCCTTTACTCTGTTCCTACCCCTTTACTCTGTTCCTACCCCTTTACTGTGGTCCTACCCCTTTACTGTGGTCCTACCCCCTTTACTCTGGTCCTACCCCTTTACTCTGGTCCTACCCCTTTACTGTGGTCCTACCCCTTTACTCTGGTCCTACCCCTTTACTGTGGTCCTACCCCTTTACTAACCCTTTACTGTTGTCCTACCCCTTTACTCTGTTCCTACCCCTTTACTCTGTTCCTACCCCTTTACTGTGGTCCTACCCCTTTACTGTGGTCCTACCCCTTTACTCTGGTCCTACCCCTTTACTCTGTTCCTACCCCTTTACTGTTGTCCTACCCCTTTACTCTGTTCCTACCCCTTTACTCTGGTCCTACCCCTTTACTCTGTTCCTACCCCTTTACTCTGTTCCTAACCCTTTACTCTGTTCCTACCCCTTTACTCTGTTCCTACCCCTTTACTCTGGTCCTAACCCTTTACTCTGGTCCTACCCCTTTACTGTGGTCCTACCCATTTACTCTGGTCCTAACCCTTTACTGTGGTCCTAACCCTTTACTGGGGTCCTAACCCTTTACTGTGGTCCTACCCTTTACTGTGGTCCTACCCCTTTACTCTGGTCCTACCCCTTTACTCTGTTCCTACCCCTTTACTGTGGTCCTACCCCTTTACTCTGTTCCTACCCCTTTACTCTGTTCCTACCCCTTTACTCTTGTCCTACCCCTTTACTCTGGTCCTACCCCTTTACTCTGGTCCTACCCCTTTACTAACCCTTTACTGTTGTCCTAACCCTTTACTCTGGTCCTAACCCTTTACTGTTGTCCTACCCCTTTACTCTGGTCCTAACCCTTTACTGTGGTCCTACCCCTTTACTGTGGTCCTACCCCTTTACTAACCCTTTACTGTTGTCCTAACCCTTTACTCTGGTCCTAACCCTTTACTCTGGTCCTAAACCTTTACTGTGGTCCCAACCCTTTACTCTGTTCCTACCCCTTTACTCTGTTCCTACCCATTTACTGTGGTCCTACCCCTTTACTCTGTTCCTACCCATTTACTGTGGTCCTACCCCTTTACTCTGGTCCTACCCCTTTACTAACCCTTTACTGTTGTCCTAACCCTTTACTCTGTTCCTACCCCTTTACTAACCCTTTACTGTTCGCCTACCCCTTTACTCTGGTCCTAACCCTTTACTGTGGTCCTAACCCTTTACTCTGTTCCTACCCCTTTACTCTGTTCCTACCCCTTTACTGTGGTCCTACCCCTTTTCTGTGGTCCTACCCCTTTACTCTGGTCCTACCCCTTTACTCTGGTCCTACCCCTTTACTCTGGTCCTGCCCCTTTACTGTGGTCCTACCCCTTTACTGTGGTCCTACCCCTTTACTGTGGTTCTACCCCTTTACTAACCCTTTACTGTTGTCCTACCCCTTTACTGTGGTCCTACCCCTTTACTCTGGTCCTACCCCTTTACTAACCCTTTACTGTTGTCCTACCCCTTTACTGTGGTCCTACCCCTTTACTCTGGTCCTACCCCTTTACTGTGGTCCTACCCCTTTACTGTGGTCCTACCCCTTTACTGTGGGCCTACCCCTTTACTGTGGTCCTACCCCTTTACTGTGTTCCTACCCCTTTACTGTGGGCCTACCCCTTTACTGTGGTCCTAACCCTTTACTCTGGTCCTACCCCTTTACTGTGGTCCTACCCCTTTACTCTGGTCCTTCCCCTTTACTCTGGTTCTAACCCTTTACTGTGGTCCTACCCCTTTACTGTGGTCCTACCCCTTTACTAACCCTTTACTGTTGTCCTACCCCTTTACTCTGTTCCTACCCCTTTACTCTGTTCCTACCCCTTTACTGTGGTCCTACCCCTTTACTGTGGTCCTACCCCTTTACTCTGGTCCTACCCCTTTACTCTGTTCCTACCCCTTTACTCTGGTCCTACCCCTTTACTCTGTTCCTGCCCCTTTACTCTGGTCCTACCCTTTACTCTGTTCCTACCCCTTTTCTCTGTTCCTACCCCTTTACTCTGTTCCTACCCCTTTACTGTGTTCCTAACCCTTTACTCTTTTCCTACCCATTTACTCTGTTCCTAACCCTTTACTATGTTCCTACCCCTTTACTGTGTTCTTAACCCTTTACTCTGTTCCTACCCCTTTACTCTGTTCCTAACCCTTTACTCTGTTCCTACCCCTTTACTCTGTTCCTACCCCTTTACTCTGGTCCTAACCCTTTACTCTGGTCCTACCCCTTTACTGTGGTCCTACCCATTTACTCTGGTCCTAACCCTTTACTGTGGTCCTAACCCTTTACTGTGGTCCTAACCCTTTACTGTGGTCCTACCCTTTACTGTGGTCCTACCCCTTTACTCTGGTCCTACCCCTTTACTCTGGTCCTACCCCTTTACTGTTGTCCTAACCCTTTACTCTGGTCCTAACCCTTTACTGTTGTCCTAACCCTTTACTCTGGTCCTACCCCTTTACTGTGGTCCTAACCCTTTACTCTGTTCCTACCCCTTTACTCTGTTCCTACCCCTTTACTCTGTTCCTACCCCTTAACTCTGGTCCTAACCCTTTACTCTGGTCCTAACCCTTTACTGTGTTCCTAACCCTTTACTCTGTTCCTACCCCTTTACTCTGTTCCTACCCATTTACTGTGGTCCTACCCCTTTACTCTGGTCCTACCCCTTTACTGTTGTCCTAACCCTTTACTCTGGTCCTAACCCTTTACTGTGTTCCTAACCCTTTACTCTGTTCCTACCCCTTTACTCTGGTCCTACCCTTTACTCTGGTCCTACCCCTTTACTAACCCTTTACTGTGGTCCTACCCCTTTACTCTGGTCCTACCCCTTTACTCTGTTCCTACCCCTTTACTCTGTTCCTACCCCTTTACTCTGTTCCTACCCCTTTACTCTGGTCCTACCCCTTTACTCTGGTCCTACCCCTTTACTAACCCTTTACTGTTGTCCTAACCCTTTACTCTGGTCCTAACCCTTTACTGTGGTCCTACCCCTTTACTCTGGTCCTAACCCTTTACTGTGGTCCTACCCCTTTACTGTGGTCCTACCCCTTTACTAACCCTTTACTGTTGTCCTAACCCTTTACTCTGGTCCTAACCCTTTACTCTGGTCCTAACCCTTTACTGTGGTCCCAACCCTTTACTCTGTTCCTACCCCTTTACTCTGTTCCTACCCATTTACTGTGGTCCTACCCCTTTACTCTGTTCCTACCCATTTACTGTGGTCCTACCCCTTTACTCTGGTCCTACCCCTTTACTAACCCTTTACTGTTGTCCTAACCCTTTACTCTGGTCCTACCCCTTTACTAACCCTTTACTGTTCGCCTACCCCTTTACTCTGGTCCTAACCCTTTACTGTGTTCCTAACCCTTTACTCTGTTCCTACCCCTTTACTCTGTTCCTACCCCTTTACTGTGGTCCTACCCCTTTACTCTGGTCCTACCCCTTTACTCTGGTCCTACCCCTTTACTGTGGTCCTACCCCTTTACTGTGGTCCTACCCCTTTACTGTGGTTCTACCCCTTTACTAACCCTTTACTGTTGTCCTACCCCTTTACTGTGGTCCTACCCCTTTACTCTGGTCCTACCCCTTTACTAACCCTTTACTGTTGTCCTACCCCTTTACTGTGGTCCTAACCCTTTACTGTGGTCCTACCCCTTTACTGTGGTCCTACCCCTTTACTCTGGTTCTAACCCTTTACTGTGGTCCTAACCCTTTACTGTGGTCCTACCCCCTTTACTGTGGTCCTACCCCTTTACTGTGGTCCTACCCCTTTACTGTGGTCCTACCCCTTTACTCTGGTCCTACCCCTTTACTCTGCTCCTAACCCTTTGATGTTGACAGTTTTAAAGGGGTGTTAAAAGGTTTAATCAAGCTAGTGATGGAGCCTCCACCATGTTGCTTACATCTATAAACATGGAAGGACCCAAGGAGGTTCGAAGGGATATAGATATATTTATCTATATACAGATATATTTTAGTTTACTTCTCCAATGGACTGAATTGCAATAGAAACCTTGCTGCTACTTTCCTATACGGAGCTGTGGTGAACTGTCTCTAACAGTGTGTATTTGTCACTCTGCCCCCTGCAGGCCAAACTGAAGAAGCACATCCAGAACCCCAGTGCTTCTGAGCTGGTGCACTTCCTGTTTGGCCCCCTGGAGTTGGTAAGAACTTGACTGATACACAGAGATATATATGTTTCGTGGGGAGTGCATTCATAGCAGGCAAAGATGGTAGAAAGTTGGTTGAAGAGACATAACAGCCAGATAACAACCTGAACCGTTTCAAATCTGGTTGTAATAATGACGTCATCCAGCCTGTATTTAGATAGAGATTGTTGGGTGTCATACTCTGTCCTTGCAGAGGAAATAAGTCTTACTGTTGCCTACATCAGAGGAGGTAGGAGAGTGTTTCTAAACATCAGACACGGGTCTTTCAGCTGGTCTTTCAAACCAATTTCTGTTATTCAGATTTTTTTTAAATCGAACACATGCCAGTGACATCAGCTAAAATCTCAATGGACATGATATGGGTGGTGTCTGTACCTTTTGGCCTTCTACTAAACGATGTCTGGCCAGCCAAGCAGAACACTGTATGCTTTAGGAAGCATTAAGGCTTCCCCACAATGTTGACTGAATCACTGTTATCGCCACACACAACCGATAGTCTATTGAAGTGGGGAGGAGAACAGTTGAATGTTTGTATTGTCCTAGTCATCAACATACCCTTCCCTCTATTGTCTTGTGTGTGTGTGTGTGTGTGTGTGTGTGTGGTAGCTTTCCTGCAGGGGGGAAAGTCTAATGAGTGATGTACCTAGCATGCGCACACACACACACACACACACACACCGTTCCATCATGGAACTAAGCAGACCGGATCAGTGTGGTTATATCCCACATCAGGTGCAGCCACCACAATTGCCAAATGATGAAGGCTAGATTTACCTAACCCTGACGTGTTTTATTGAGACAGACACACCTGGTAACTAGATTTACCTAACCCTGACGTGTTTTATTGAGACAGACACACCTGGTTACTGTGTCATGGTAACATAGCCTTATAGTACACCTGGTTACTCTCTCATGGCAACATAGCCTGATAGTACACCTGGCTACTTCCAGGTGCTCTAGTGTATGAGCTGTGACCTCTACCCTCTGACCTCTAGGTTCTCCAGTCCTGTGGTAGTCCAGAGCTACCCCGCTCGGTGGTCTCCCCTCACCTGTCGAGAGATGCAGTAGACTTCCTGAGAGGTCACCTGTCGCCTAAAGAGATGACCATCTTTGAACTGCTGGGAGACGGGTGGACACGACCTAGGTGAGTGTGTGGGGTTTCTGGAAGGTACTACGCTGCGTACAGACCTCCTCAACGTCTTCAAGATACACGACATGACTAGGGCTGTTGTGGTGACCGTATTACACACCGGCGGTCACGAGTTATGACGGCAGTCAAATACCACCTGTTTAGTCACCTTAATTAGGCTTCTTCAAGCTCTGATGCTGCTGCTGGTCATTAGTATCCTGCCAAACTGGCTAACTGCCTGGTACTCAAGCACTCTGTTGTCCCTCTAATCACTCTGACATCACTGCAAATGTAGTTGAAAATCTAATCAAACTCTTCATGAGAGCCCATGAGCTCATGTTGCGCAACATTTCTATAGGCTATGCAATTGCACGAGTGATGACCTCTATTAAAAAGAGGAGGATCCCATCAGCTTTCTATAGTTTTATTCATACTATATTAAGCACATTGCTTATCTTTACAACAGGAATATAGCCTACCTGGCTGGCATGAAAATGAACAATGGGAAAGCCTCCTCCATTCTCTATGTCCCCCCCCCCCCCCCTCTGTTTCGATACAGGTGCATGATAATGGTCCATTCTAAATCAAAACTAATTTCACACACATATTATTTAGCATATGTAAAGATAAGATTAAATCACTTGTGAATGATATATTATCACTTGTGAATCATGCCCAGCGTAAGGCAAGAAGCAATGCCTTTTCTTCGTGACTTTTTCAAATCCTAGTCCCACATCTCATTTAGAGCATAGGCCAACATGCTTTGATAAGGTTTGTAATCACAACTAAAGTGGCCAAATATCTCCTTAAAATGAAGCACATTAATCCGCTTTACAATGAGTGTAGATAGAGCCTAACTGGCACATATACAGAACGTGTGAGTTTCAAGTTTGGGGAAGATAATTTTCACCAATTAAAATGCACCTTTATAATAAAAGTATTAGGTGCATAAATCACTTTCGGTGTTTTCCTCTGATGGAACATTCTCGCTTATAGCCTTGCCGTGTTCGCATTGCTGCACTTATAACGTGAAGAAATAGCCTCATAGTTTATCAACATTTTAAGCTAAATGTTGTGATCTGTTGCATCAGCCTCATTGAGTAAAACCGTTTTGTTTTTTTATGCTAGTGATTGTATTCATTTGGGATCTGTGTGACACTCCCTCAAATGGTTTGGGGAAAATATCCTTTCTGTTTCAAACAGCTTAGTTCAATTGTATTCTTCATAATATAAATAATAATATAAAATAAAGCCACAGAATTCTAACCAAATGTTATCTGCTTAATGAACTGGTGTAGCCCACAGCCATATGGAATAGCCAGATCAGGGCCGAACGAAGGGAAAACTCCGAATATTTAGTTCCTCTGAAATAGACTACATTTTCTTCATATCATAATGCGTCTTTAGGCCTGTCTAAAATAAATAATGGATTTATTGTGAAGGTGGACGCTATATTACATGTATTTATTAAACTTTTAAAAATGTAGATGTTCCTAAGGTCTGCATCAGTGGTTTGTAGTCTGTGTGTGGAAGACAGGAGATGCTAAATGTGTTTATGTTAATTAACAGTAAATTTCCATGATACCAACAGTTATTTTCTAGATGTTAGATGAACACTAGATGAACATTGTTGTGGGGACTTGCTTCCATTCAGCCACAAAGAGCATTAGCGAGGTCGGGCAGCCTGCTGTTAAACTGTTCAGCCTGCTGTTAAACTGTTCAGCCTGCTGTTAAACTGTTCAGCCTGCTGTTAAGTTGTTCAGCCTGCTGTTAAACTGTTCAGCCTGCTGTTAAACTGTTCAGCCTGCTGTTAAACTGTTCAGCCTGCTGTTAAACTGTTCAGCCTGCTGTTAAACTGTTCAGCCTGCTGTTAAGTTGTTCAGCCTGCTGTTAAACTGTTCAGCCTGCTGTTAAACTGTTCAGCCTGCTGTTAAGCTGTTCAGCCTGCTGTTAAGCTGTTCAGCCTGCTGTTAAACTGTTCAGCCTGCTGTTAAGCTGTTCAGCCTGCTGTTAAACTGTTCAGCCTTCTGTTAAACTGTTCAGCCTGCTGTTAAACTGTTCAGCCTGCTGTTAAACTGTTCAGCCTGCTGTTAAACTGTTCAGCCTGCTGTTAAACTGTTCAGCCTGCTGTTAAACTGTTCAGCCTGCTGTTAAACTGTTCAGCCTGCTGTTAAGCTGTTCAGCCTGCTGTTAAGCTGTTCAGCCTGCTGTTAAACTGTTCAGCCTGCTGTTAAGCTGTTCAGCCTGCTGTTAAACTGTTCAGCCTTCTGTTAAACTGTTCAGCCTGCTGTTCAGCCTTCTGTTCAGCCTGCTGTTAAACTGTTCAGCCTGCTGTTAAACTATTCAGCCTGCTGTTCAGCCTTCTGTTCAGCCTGCTGTTAAACTGTTCAGCCTGCTGTTAAACTATTCAGCCTGCTGTTCAGCCTGCTGTTAAACTGTTCAGCCTGCTGTTAAACTATTCAGCCTGCTGTTCAGCCTTCTGTTCAGCCTGCTGTTAAACTGTTCAGCCTGCTGTTAAACTGTTCAGCTTGCTGTTAAGCTGTTCAGCCTGCTGTTAAGCTGTTCAGCCTGCTGTTAAACTGTTCAGCCTGCTGTTAAACTGTTCAGCCTGCTGTTAAGCTGTTCAGCCTGCTGTTAAACTGTTCAGCCTGCTGTTAAACTGTTCAGCCTGCTGTTAAACTGTTCAGCCTGCTGTTAAACTGTTCAGCCTGCTGTTAAACTGTTCAGCCTGCTGTTAAGTTGTTCAGCCTGCTGTTAAACTGTTCAGCCTGCTGTTAAACTGTTCAGCCTGCTGTTAAGCTGTTCAGCCTGCTGTTAAGCTGTTCAGCCTGCTGTTAAACTGTTCAGCCTGCTGTTAAGCTGTTCAGCCTGCTGTTAAACTGTTCAGCCTTCTGTTAAACTGTTCAGCCTGCTGTTAAACTGTTCAGCCTGCTGTTAAACTGTTCAGCCTGCTGTTAAACTGTTCAGCCTGCTGTTAAACTGTTCAGCCTGCTGTTAAACTGTTCAGCCTGCTGTTAAACTGTTCAGCCTGCTGTTAAACTGTTCAGCCTGCTGTTAAACTATTCAGCCTGCTGTTCAGCCTTCTGTTCAGCCTGCTGTTAAACTGTTCAGCCTGCTGTTAAACTATTCAGCCTGCTGTTCAGCCTTCTGTTCAGCCTGCTGTTAAACTGTTCAGCCTGCTGTTAAACTGTTCAGCCTGCTGTTAAGCTGTTCAGCCTGCTGTTAAGCTGTTCAGCCTGCTGTTAAACTGTTCAGCCTGCTGTTAAGCTGTTCAGCCTGCTGTTAAACTGTTCAGCCTGCTGTTAAACTGTTCAGCCTGCTGTTAAGCTGTTCAGCCTGCTGTTAAGCTGTTCAGCCTGCTGTTAAACTGTTCAGCCTGCTGTTAAACTGTTCAGCCTGCTGTTAAGCTGTTCAGCCTGCTGTTAAACTGTTCAGCCTGCTGTTAAGCTGTTCAGCCTGCTGTTAAGCTGTTCAGCCTGCTGTTAAACTGTTCAGCCTGCTGTTAAGCTGTTCAGCCTGCTGTTAAGCTGTTCAGCCTGCTGTTAAACTGTTCAGCCTGCTGTTAAACTGTTCAGCCTGCTGTTAAGCTGTTCAGCCTGCTGTTAAACTGTTCAGCCTGCTGTTAAACTGTTCAGCCTGCTGTTAAGCTGTTCAGCCTGCTGTTAAGCTGTTCAGCCTGCTGTTAAGCTGTTCAGCCTGCTGTTAAGCTGTTCAGCCTGCTGTTAAACTGTTCAGCCTGCTATTCAGCCTGCTGTTCAGCCTGCTGTTAAACTGTTCAGCCTGCTGTTAAGCTGTTCAGCCTGCTGTTAAGCTGTTCAGCCTGCTATTCAGCCTGCTGTTCAGCCTGCTGTTAAGCTGTTCAGCCTGCTGTTAAGCTGTTCAGCCTGCTATTCAGCCTGCTGTTCAGCCTGCTGTTAAACTGTTCAGCCTGCTGTTAAGCTGTTCAGCCTGCTGTTAAACTGTTCAGCCTGCTGTTAAGCTGTTCAGCCTGCTGTTAAGCTGTTCAGCCTGCTGTTATTTAAAAAAAAAAAAATCACCTTTATTTAACCAGGTAGGCTAGTTGAGAACAAGTTCTCATTTACAACTGCGACCTGGCCAAGATAAAGCATAGCAGTATGAGCAGACAACACAGAGTTACACATGGAGTAAACAATTAACAAGTCAATAACACAGTAGAAAAAAGGGGAGTCTATATATACATTGTGTGCAAAAGGCATGAGAAGGTAGGCAAATAATTACAATTATGCAGATTAACACTGGAGTGATAAATGATCAGATGGTTATGTACAGGTAGAGATATTGGTGTGCAAAAGAGCAGAAAAATAAATAAATAAAAACAGTATGGGGATGAGGTAGGTGAAAATGGGTGGGCTATTTACCAATAGACTATGTACAGCTGCAGCGATCGGTTAGCTGCTCAGATAGTAGATGTTTGAAGTTGTTGAGGGAGATAAAAGTCTCCAACTTCAGCGATTTTTGCAATTCGTTCCAGTCACAGGCAGCAGAGAACTGGAACGAAAGGCGGCCAAATGAGGTGTTGGCTTTAGGGATGATCAGTGAGATACACCTGCTGGAGCGCGTGTTGCCATCGTGACCAGTGAACTGAGAATAGGCGGAGCTTTACCTAGCATGGACTTGTAGATGACCTGGAGCCAATGGGTCTGGCAATGAATATGTAGCGAGAGCCAGCCGACTAGAGCATACAGGTCGCAGTGGTGGGTGGTATAAGATGCTTTAGTAACAAAACGGATGGCACTGTGATAAACTGCATCCAGTTTGCTGAGTAGAGTATTGGAAGCTATTTTGTAGATGACATCGTCGAAGTCAAGGATCGGTAGGATAGTCAGTTTTACTAGGGTAAGTTTGGAGGCGTGAGTGAAGGAGGCTTTGTTGCGGAATAGAAAGCCGACTCTAGATTTGATTTTAGATTGGAGATGTTTGATATGAATCTGGAAGGAGAGTTTACAGTCTAGCCAGACACCTAGGTATTTATAGATGTCCACATATTCTAGGTCGGAACCATCCAGGGTGGTGATGCTAGTCGGGCATGCGGATACAGGCAGCAAATGGTTGAAAAGCATGCATTTGGTTTTTCTAGCGTTTAAGAGCAGTTGGAGGCCACGGAAGGAGTGTTGTATGGCGTTGAAGCTCGTTTGGAGGTTAGATAGCACAGTGTCCAAGGAAGGGCCGGAAGTATACAGAATGGTGTCGTCTGCGTAGAGTTGGATCAGGGAATCGCCCGCAGCAAGAGCAACATCATTGATATATACAGAGAAAAGAGTCAGCCCGAGAATTGAACCCTGTGGCACCCCCATAGAGACTGCCAGAGGACCGGACAACATGCCCTCCGATTTGACACACTGAACTCTGTCTGCAAAGTAGTTGGTGAACCAGGCAAGGCAGTCATTAGAAAAACCGAGGCTACTGAGTCTGCCGACAAGATTATGGTGATTGACAGAGTCGAAAGCCTTGGCCAGGTCGATGAAGACGGCTGCACAGTACTTTCTTTTATCGATGGCGGTTATGATATCGTTTAGTACCTTGAGCGTGGCTGAGGTGCACCCGTGACCGGCTCGGAAACCAGATTGCACAGCAGAGAAGGTACGGTGGTATTCGAGATGGTCAGTGACCTGTTTGTTGACTTGGCTTTCGACGACCTTAGATAGGCAGGGCAGGATGGATATAGGTCTGTAACAGTTTGGGTCCAAGGTGTCTCCCCCTTTGAAGAGGGGGATGACTGCGGCAGCTTTCCAATCCTTGGGGATTTCAGACAATATGAAAGAGAGGTTGAACAGGCTGGTAATAAGGGTTGCGACAATGGCGGCGGACAGTTTCAGAAATAAAGGGTCCAGATTGTCAAGCCCAGCTGATTTGTACGGGTCCAGGTTTTGCAGCTCTTTCAGAACATCTGCTATCTGGATTTGGGTAAAGGAGAATCTGGAGCGGTTTGGGGGCGGAGCTGTTGGCCGAGGTTGGAGTAGCCAGGAGGAAGGCATGGCCAGCCGTTGAGAAATGCTTGTTGAAGTTTTCGATAATCATGGATTTATCGGTGGTGACCGTGTTACCTAGCCTCAATGCAGTGGGCAGCTGGGAGGAGGTGCTCTTGTTCTCCATGGACTTTACAGTGTCACAGAACTTTTGGAGTTAGAGCTACAGGATGCAAATGTCTGTCTGAAGAAGCTGGCCT
The DNA here is from genome assembly GCF_013265735.2 of Oncorhynchus mykiss. Lineage (NCBI taxonomy): Eukaryota > Metazoa > Chordata > Actinopteri > Salmoniformes > Salmonidae > Oncorhynchus > Oncorhynchus mykiss. The sequence goes on from NC_048566.1 coordinate 103,595,310, forward strand.
TGGCTCTCCTGACTGACTGCGTGTATTGATTCCTGACTTCCCTGAACAGTTGCATATCGCGGGGACTATTCGATAAGTTGTTCAGCCTGCTGTTAAACTGTTCAGCCTGCTGTTAAACTGTTCAGCCTGCTGTTAAACTGTTCAGCCTGCTGTTAAGTTGTTCAGCCTGCTGTTAAACTGTTCAGCCTGCTGTTAAACTGTTCAGCCTGCTGTTAAACTGTTCAGCCTGCTGTTAAACTGTTCAGCCTGCTGTTAAGCTGTTCAGCCTGCTGTTAAACTGTTCAGCCTGCTGTTCTAATACTTTATAAGTTGTTCAGCCTGCTGTTCTAATACTTTATAAGTTGTTCAGCCTGCTGTTCTAATACTTTATAAGTTGTTCAGCCTGCTGTTCTAATACTTTATAAGTTGTTCAGCCTGCTGTTCTAATACTTTATAAGTTGTTCAGCCTGCTGTTCTAATACTTTATAAGTTGTTCAGCCTGCTGTTCTAATACTTTATAAGTTGTGCAGCCTGCTGTTAAGTTGTTCAGCCTGCTGTTCTAATACTTTATAAGTTGTTATACACTTGATCTCTCTGTATCAGCATTAACGACCTCCCCCCGACCCCCGACCCCTGCCCCTTGCAGAGCGGACTGGCCGCGGGACCAGTGTGCTCCTACATACTTCCCCAAATTCAGGAATGGGTGGGAGCCCCCGGCTGAGCTGTTCAGGACCTCCCCGTGGGAGACAGAGGGATCAGGGGAACCTCCCAGGTCCCCCATATCCAACCTCCTGTCCCCCTACAAGTCAGACGAGGTGTGTACACAGACACACACATACAGACACACACACATTTTATACTCATACATTTTTAGGCTGCTGTCCATTTGAGTCATTCTAGTAGATTTTTCCCAACCATCCAGACTCCTCCCAGCCATCCATTGTTAGTTCTTCATTTGTTTGTTTACATTTCTTCAGTGATGCAGGTTTGAAATACTTTGAGTTATTTACTAGTTCAGTGTGTTACACTAGTCAGAAACACGCTAGTCCAGAACATCGTTTTTTTATTGCATTTTTTATTGAACCTTTATTTAACTAGGACAGTCAATTAAGAACAAATTCGTATTTACAATGACGGCCTAACTCGGCCAAACTCTCCCCTAACCCGGACGATGCTGGTCAGATTGTGCGCCGCCCTATAAAATTTTCTCTCTCTTTCAGATTTTTGGAACCCAGTCTTTAAACTCATCGAATGGGTAAATGGATTATATTTCCCAGATTACTACTACTGTGATTCTACATTACATGCTGCTACTACCATTACTTGACAAAAATGTTAATGTTATTTCTTGAGCTGCTATAAAACGTATACGCTGTTGTAGTGTTAATACAGACCATGTAACAGAAGTGTAGCTAAATCTGGGCCAATATTTATTGTGCATGATCCATGAGAAATAACTCATGCATTTGTGTCCTGTCCCAGGTCCAACAATGGGCTGACCACCTGGTCCCGTAAATATGCCAAGATCCGCTACCACTTTGTGGCCCGCAATGCCAATGAACTGTCAGTACTGCAGGACGAGGTGCTAGAGGTACGACATCTATATTATAATACTGTCAGTACTGCAGGACGAGGTGCTAGAGGTACGACATCTATATTATAATACTGTCAGTACTGCAGGACGAGGTGCTAGAGGTACGACATCTATATTATAATACTGTCAGTACTGCAGGACGAGGTGCTAGAGGTACGACATCTATATTATAATACTGTCAGTACTGCAGGACGAGGTGCTAGAGGTACGACATCTATATTATAATACTGTCAGTACTGCAGGACGATGTGCTAGAGGTACGACATCTATATTATAATACTGTCAGTACTGCAGGACGAGGTGCTAGAGGTACGACATCTATATTATAATACTGTCAGTACTGCAGGACGAGGTGCTAGAGGTACGACATCTATATTATAATACTGTCAGTACTGCAGGACGAGGTGCTAGAGGTACGACATCTATATTATAATACTGTCAGTACTGCAGGACGAGGTGCTAGAGGTACGACATCTATATTATATGCGGAGTGACATGCAGAGTCAGTGACATGCAGAGTGACATGCGGAGTCGGAGTGACATGCAGAGTCGGAGTGACATGCAGAGTCGGAGTGACATGCAGAGTCGGAGTGACATGCAGAGTGACATGCAGAGTCGGAGTGACATGCAGAGTGACATGCAGAGTCAGAGTGACATGCAGAGTGACATGCAGAGTGACATGCAGAGTCAGAGTGACATGCAGAGTGACATGCAGAGTGACATGCAGAGTCAGAGTGACATGCAGAGTGACATGCAGAGTCAGAGTGACATGCAGAGTGACATGCAGAGTCAGAGTGACTTCTGGGTTGTGGGTTCGATTCATGCTTGGGACACATGAAAATGCATGTTTCAGATTAAAAAACAACAACATGCTAAATGGTATATTATTATTATTATTATTATTATTATTATTATTTAGGTCATTGTGGCGGCAGCATAACCTAGATCGAATCCCGAGCTGACATGATAAAACTCTGTCGTTCTGCCCCCTGAACAAGGCAGTTAACCCACTGTTCCTAGGCCGTCATTGAAAATAAGAATTTGTTCTTAACTGACTTGCCTAGTTAAATAAAGGTACACATTTAAAAAAAAAAAGTGGCCCTGCAGGTGATAGAGGACGATAAACAGTGGTGGAAACTGAGGAACAGGAGTGGCCAATCAGGATATGTCCCCTACAACATCCTGGATGTGGTCAAACTAGAGGAACCACACGGCATGGCTGAACCTCTCTATAGCCAGGTAACATTACACACACAAACATTATCATAAACGCACACATTAGAACACACACACACACACATTATCATAAACGCACACATTAGAACACACACACATTATCATAAACGCACACATTAGAACGCACACACACACACATTATCATAAACGCACACATTAGAACACACACACACATTATCATAAACGCACACATTAGAACGCACACACACACACACATTATCATAAACTCACACATTAGAACACACACACACACATTATCATAAACGCACACATTAGAACGCACACACACACACATTATCATAAACGCACACATTAGAACGCACACACACACAATCATAAATGCACACATTAGAACGCACACACACACACACATTATCATAAACGCACACATTAGAAAGCACATACGCACACACACACACACTATCATGCACAATATGATATACAAACACATTATCACAGACATGCACACACTCAATATCATATGCACACATATTATCACACACACACACACACAGCTACTGTTCACACATAACCTTCAGTTATGCACTGCAAGTATAGAGGGAATGTGCAGTTATGCACATTCCCTCTATACTTCTAAAACACACCACACAAACACATCTTCATGATACCACCCCTTCTCCGTACTTTACAAGCCCTGTACCCACCTACCAATGCATCCTGGAAACCAGTTGAACACATTTATAACTATATAAATCTAATCTATTGGATATATATAACTATATAAATCTAATCTATTGGATATATATATAACTATATAAATCTAATCTATTGGATATATATAACTATATAAATCTAATCTATTGGATATATATAACTATATAAATCTAATCTATTCATTCATTATTAACGTTGTTTCATGTGTCTTTCTTTTGTCTCTGTGTGTGTCTGTGTCACCTCTGGTTGGCCAGCCCTACAGCCCTACAGCCCTACAGCCCTACAGCCCTACCTCTCCCTCCAGCTCTCTAGGTAGAGGGGAGAGCTTTGACATGGGCCGCTTCAAAGAATGTGAGTCTCATAGCTTTCGTTTACTACTGCACAATCTAGATAACTGCTTATCTGAGCTATCTGAGCTTAAGGTTTTTACGAGTTTCCTCATCTTAGCCAAGAGGACCTCAGCACTTATAGATGAGCAGGTATACCTCTTAAACAGTTACTTCCCCTGTCTCTCCGTTCTCCACATTCTGTTAATTCTCTCTCTCTTTCTGTCTCTCTCTTTCCCTCGGTCTCTCTCTCTCTCCCCTGCCATTGATCCTCTGTCTCTCCCTCCCTCTCTCTCTCCCTTCCCCCAGCTCGGACACACCAGATGGATGAGGTGAATGATGAGTTGTTGAAGAGGATCACTACTAATAAGTCCAATCCTCCGGGCCGTAACTTCAGGGTAGAGCGCCCCTCAGACAGCAGCTCCTCTCCTCCTCTCACCTTAGACTCCAGCCCACCGCAGGTCACCGCCTGGCTCAATGCCAAGGGATTCTCTAAACCGTGAGTCACCATACTTGGCTGTGTGTTAAGAAGACATGATATACGCACGCACGCACACACACACACACACACACACACAAAAACATAAATAAACACACAGGCAGGCAGGCAGATATCAGTTAAAGTTTATGTACTTACAATCGTGAGGAAGAGAGAAAAGTGACAGTGCTGGCTTCAGTTATCTCATGGTATTATCATGCTATATAGTCTTCAGTTATCTCATGGTATTATCATGCTATATAGTCTTCAGTTATCTCATGGTATTATCATGCTATATAGTCTTCAGTTATCTCATGGTATTATCATGCTATATAGTCTTCAGTTATCTCATGGTATTATCATGCTATATAGTCTTCAGTTATCTCATGGTATTATCATGCTATATAGTCTTCAGTTATCTCATGGTATTATCATGCTATATAGTCTTCAGTTATCTCATGGTATTATCATGCTATATAGTCTTCAGTTATCTCATGGTATTATCATGCTATATAGTCTTCAGTTATCTCATGGTATTATCATGCGATATAGTCTTCAGTTATCTCATGGTATTATCATGCGATATAGTCTTCAGTTATCTCATGGTATTATCATGCTATATAGTCTTCAGTTATCTCATGGTATTATCATGCTATATAGTCTTCAGTTATCTCATGGTATTATCATGCTATATAGTCTTCAGTTATCTCATGGTATTATCATGCTATATAGTCTTCAGTTATCTCATGGTATTATCATGCTATATAGTCTTCAGTTATCTCATGGTATTATCATGCTATATAGTCTTCAGTTATCTCATGGTATTATCATGCTATATAGTCTTCAGTTATCTCATGGTATTATCATGCGATATAGTCTTCAGTTATCTCATGGTATTATCATGCTATATAGTCTTCAGTTATCTCATGGTATTATCATGCTATATAGTCTTCAGTTATCTCATGGTATTATCATGCGATATAGTCTTCAGTTATCTCATGGTATTATCATGCGATATAGTCTTCAGTTATCTCATGGTATTATCATGCTATATAGTCTTCAGTTATCTCATGGTATTATCATGCTATATAGTCTTCAGTTATCTCATGGTATTATCATGCGATATAGTCTTCAGTTATCTCATGGTATTATCATGCTATATAGTCTTCAGTTATCTCATGGTATTATCATGCTATATAGTCTTCAGTTATCTCATGGTATTATCATGCGATATAGTCTTCAGTTATCTCATGGTATTATCATGCGATATAGTCTTCAGTTATCTCATGGTATAATCATGCTCTATAGTCTTCAGTTATCTCATGGTATTATCATGCTATATAGTCTTCAGTTATCTCATGGTATTATCATGCTATATAGTCTTCAGTTATCTCATGGTATTATCATGCTATATAGTCTTCAGTTATCTCATGGTATTATCATGCGATATAGTCTTCAGTTATCTCATGGTATTATCATGCTATATAGTCTTCAGTTATCTCATGGTATTATCATGCTATATAGTCTTCAGTTATCTCATGGTATTATCATGCTATATAGTCTTCAGTTATCTCATGGTATTATCATGCTACATAGTCTTCAGTTATCTCATGGTATTATCATGCTATATAGTCTTCAGTTATCTCATGGTATTATCATGCTATATAGTCTTCAGTTATCTCATGGTATTATCATGCTATATAGTCTTCAGTTATCTCATGGTATTATCATGCTATATAGTCTTCAGTTATCTCATGGTATTATCATGCTATATGGTCTTCCGCTAGCTAACTGTACTATTAGAACCAGGAAAGGTCACCTAGCCAGTGCAAGTTTACAGAGAAAAATGCTCCAAATGCAAACTCAACATTGCTCTTTTTCTTGTGGAATAGGGTAATCAAATCAGTTCACTAGCCTTGCAAACATCCCACTAGATAAAACATTTAGTTAGAACATTTGACATTTTGTGAATTTATATTGCAAATATTTAGTATGTTCGTATTTTGTTTGTTCAATATTGAAAGGAAGGTGGAGTGTCTGGGTATCCTGACTAGAGCTCAGTTCTTCTCTAGTGTTTAATATGTTATACAAGGAATTATGGGTAACAGACTTCGGATACCTATAGATTTAACTATGGTTTGTGGAAAGTAACTATTTTTGGGGAGGAACAAACAGTAACTTTGGAGGTGACTATTTCAATACAGATACCCCCAAAATAACTATTTTAAACTATTTCAATACAGGGAGCAAGGGGTCTACGGTTGGGTAGGGAACACCCCCCACCCGTGCCAATCCAATAGGGGGCACCCCTGGTCATTTTGGACCTTTTTCAAAAAAAGTCCCACTTCTCCCTCATCATACATGACAAATAGACCATCTAGGTTGATTCATGGCTTAACATAGGGCTATATATCATTTGGGCAGTATAAATGCCATTTGGAAATGGTTCACTGACTTTTGGGTTTGGAAACCGACTTCCTATGATCGTACATGGCAAATGGACATAACATCCTGATTTGGCACTTTCAATACTTTCATATTGCATTTGGACATTTCTTATGGCATTTGGCAAAAAAAAAACAAGTGACTTTTGACTTCCTATGATATCATATTGCAAATGCGCAAAACATCCTGATTTGGCACATTCAATACTTTCATATTGCATTTGAACATTTCTTATGGCATTTGGCAATGGTTCACTGAATTTTGACTCCGACTTCCTATGAAATCATATTGCAAATGGACAAAACATCCTGATTTGGCACTTTCAATACTTTCATATTGCATTTGGACATGTCTTACTGCATCTGGCAATGGTTCACTGACTTTTGACTTCGACTTTTGACTTCCTAGTAAATCATATTGCAAATGGACAAAACATATGCCTTATGGACAAGTAAAAAAAAAAAATATGACAATAAAATATGACAAAAGTATGTGTAATTGACAAAAAAAATTGAAAGAATTTCAAAAAACGGTCCAGAAAGCCCTTTTTTAAGTTGTTTTGAATTTGGAGCCCTGCAATTTCACTGGCTGTTGTCGAGGTATCCCATAATTAAAATTCCTCAATCATACAAGTATTTTACACCATTTTAAAGATAAACTTCTTGTAAATCCAGCCACAGTGTCCGATTTCAAATAGGCTTTACGGCGAAAGCACAACAAACGATTATGTTAGGTCAGCACCTAGTCACAGAAAACCAGAAAGCCATTTTCCAGCCAAGGACAGCCCTCACTGTTCTTGTGCCTGTGTAGTTAAACTGTAATTACTTCAGGAGCAGCATTTTATTAGTATGTTGTTACATAATTATTGAGTAATTGCATTTTAATTGTATAACAAAGAGCTGAGAGTATTTGTAACTACTGACAAGAGGAATAGTGACTTCGTTATTCCATTTATGTAATAACTCACTTATTATGCAATTATAAAGCAATTTCCAAAATCATATGCAACACTATTGTTGCTATTGTAATGATCACAAAGATAATACACATGTATAATAACTTGGTGTCAGGTGGTACGTTATGTCTCACTCATTATGAAAATATGTGTAAGTCATTTTGGGGCTGGAAGAGTGGGTTATCTTGATGATTCCATGTCCCTCATATGTTTCATTAACACACATTACTTGTTGTCGTCTTTGGTTCTTCATTACATTTTGGGCAGACATCAAATACAATTTTTGTTTTCAAATAACTTGCATATATTCAAATACATTAAAATAGTATTCATTTTTCTGAGACCTGTATTTGAATATCACATAAAATAATTGCCTTTGAAAACGCTACATTTCTAACTCTTCATTAAACTACCTAGAGTATTTCAAAAGTTGGTATTTTAAAATAAACTACAAAATACAACTATTTCCTGCCCATGTCTGATGGATAATGCAGTCTCTGTTCCCTAAAGCGTGATGGAGTGCCTGGGTGTAGCTCATTATGGGCAATGTAGTCTCTGTTCCATACAGCACAGTGGATTGCCTGGGTATAGAGCATTATGGGTAATGTCGTCTCTGTTCCCTACAGGACGGTGGAGTGCCTGGGGAACCTGACGGGCGCTCAGCTCTTCTCTCTGAACAAGGAGGAACTGAAGGCAGTGTGTGGAGACGAGGGAGCCAGGGTGTACAGCCAGACCACCGTGCAGAAAGCCCAGCTAGAGGTCTGTATCACATGCACACATACTGACACATGAACCACTGTACGCACACACACACACACACACACACACACACACGCACAAGCACGCACGAACACACACACGTTTAGAGCCTTTAGATGTTTAGATATAAAAAATAAAAAAACTCAAACCTGAAAATCTATTTCCAGAAGAACAATGGGAATTCAGAGCTCCAAGAGATTATGAGACGACGACAAGAGAAGATCGATGCCGGCAAGGACTAATCTGAGCATGCTCAATGACTGTCAACCAATCACAGCTCAGCATGGCTGGTCACCATAACAACCCTCTCCAGTAGCAACCAACCAGAAGCCTTCCCCTCCCACAGTGCCCACCCTTTCACCAACTTATTTTTATCAGACAATCGACAGTTAACATTGGCATTTAATATAAATGTTATATACATTTTTTTTTAATTATATATTTATTTTTCATCTTAGTGAATGTGTATGTTTACCTTTTTCTTCAATGATGTTCTCTAGTAATTATGACTATTGCTTTTTGATGCTTTGCCTGACAATGTTTCTATCTTTGTATAGTGGTGAGGGACCATATTAATTTACAGGTGTAGTGGTGAGGGACCATATTAATTTACAGGTGTAGTGGTGAGGGACCATATTAATTTACAGGTGTAGTGGTGAGAGAGATAGTTTGTGCATCTGTGTGAGTGCGTGCGTGTGTGTGTGTGTGTGTGAGTGCGTATGTGACTGATGGCTGTATGTGACTGATGGCTGTATGTGACTGACGGCTGCTGTATGTGACTGACGGCTGCTGTATGTGACTGACGGCTGCTGTATGTGACTGACGGCTGCTGTATGTGACTGACGGCTGCTGTATGTGACTGTCGGCTGCTGTATGTGATGACGGCTGCTGTATGTGACTGACGGCTGCTGTATGTGACTGACGGCTGCTGTATGTGACTGACGGCTGCTGTATGTGACTGTCGGCTGCTGTATGTGATGACGGCTGCTGTATGTGACTGACGGCTGCTGTATGTGACTGACGGCTGCTGTATGTGACTGACGGCTGCTGTATGTGACTGACGGCTGCTGTATGTGACTGACGGCTGCTGTATGTGACTGACGGCTGCTGTATGTGATGTCGGCTGCTGTATGTGATGTCGGCTGCTGTATGTGACTGACGGCTGCTGTATGTGATGTCGGCTGCTGTATGTGACTGACGGCTGCTGTATGTGACTGACGGCTGCTGTATGTGACTGACGGCTGCTGTATGTGACTGACGGCTGTATGTGTGTCCTTGTTTTATTTCCAGGGAATTCTTGAAGAAATGTTTTTGGGTGAAATCAAATCCATAAGGTCCTCAAAAGTACATTTTCAAATTGGATGTTATTGTTCACATATCTGATTATACTCCAATGTATTAAAATGTTATACTGTTTACTGAATAATGCTACATTATAGTTCTGAGCAGTCTGTATTCTATTCTCGTGTCCAGTCACACTGTCCATATTGCAAAATATCCTCCGACTATTACTAAATACAGTTCTGTAATTCATTTGACTTATCCTCCAACTATTGCATCCCTGTGCCACTGTCTATATAAAGTATGCTGTACGTTTACAATTGTCATCCAATCATATTTCTGTTCTGTGTAGACGTGTTCATTCCTTCAATAATAAACGCAAGTTCGGGAGTCAACTCTACTGCTGATCGTATTGAATTCCATCCTTAGGTTACAGATTGTAGTATATTACCTATATTATATATTATATATTATTATAATATATATTATATATATATATATATATATTACCCATATTACCTACCGGTGGTGCAATCCAATCCTGTTCAAGCTCACGTAACGGAGGTCAGAACGTGACGTAAACTCACTGCACAGCTAGCTTGAAATGTTGCAGATGGGGCCATCCAATCGGTACTTTTTTGGTGGCTCAAACCGTTGTTAGGTTGTCAAGGAGGGCGATCAGGTGTGTTGGTACGTTGTCAAGGAGGGCGATCAGGTGTGTTGGTAGGAGGTCAAGGAGGGCGATCAGGTGTGTTGGTAGGTTGTCAAGGAGGGCGATCAGGTGTGTTGGTAGGAGGTCAAGGAGGGCGATCAGGTGTGTTGGTAGGTTGTCAAGGAGGGCGATCAGGTGTGTTGGTAGGTTGTCATGGAGGGCGATCAGGTGTGTTGGTAGGTTGTCAAGGAGGGCGATCAGGTGTGTTGGTAGGTTGTCAAGGAGGGCGATCAGGTGTGTTGGTAGGTTGTCAAGGAGGGCGATCAGGTTTGTTGGTAGGTTGCCAAGGAGGGCGATCAGGTGTGTTGGTAGGTTGTCAAGGAGGTGTGTTGGTAGGTTGTCAAGGAGGGCGATCAGGTGTGTTGGTAGGTTGTCAAGGAGGGCGATCAGGTGTGTTGGTAGGTTGTCAAGGAGGGCGATCAGGTGTGTTGGTAGGTTGTCAAGGAGGGCGATCAGGTGTGTTGGTAGGTTGTCAAGGAGGGCGATCAGGTGTGTTGATAGGTTGTCAAGGAGGGCGATCAGGTGTGTTGGTAGGTTGTCAAGGAGGGCGATCAGGTGTGTTGGTAGGTTGTCAAGGAGGGCGATCAGGTGTGTTGGTAGGTTGTCAAGGAGGGCAATCAGGTGTGTTGGTAAGTTGTCAAGGAGGGCGATCAGGTGTGTTGGTAGATTGTCAAGGAGGGCGATCAGGTGGGTTGGTAGGTTGTCAAGGAGGGCGATCAGGTGCGTTGGTAGGTTGTCAAGGAGGGCGATCAGGTGCGTTGGTAGGTTGTCAAGGAGGGCGATCAGGTGTGTTGGTAGGTTGTCAAGGAGGGCGATCAGGTGCGTTGGTAGGTTGTCAAGGAGGGCGATCAGGTGCGTTGGTAGGTTGTCAAGGAGGGCGATCAGGTGCGTTGGTAGGTTGTCAAGGAGGGCGATCAGGTGCGTTGGTAGGTTGTCAAGGAGGGTGATCAGGTGCGTTGGTAGGTTGTCAAGGAGGGCGATCAGGTGTGTTGGTAGGTTGTCATGGAGGGCGATCAGGTGTGTTGGTAGGTTGTCAAGGAGGGCGATCAGGTGTGTTGGTAGGTTGTCAAGGAGGGCGATCAGGTGTGTTGGTAGGTTGTCAAGGAGGGCGATCAGGTGCGTTGGTAGGTTGTCAAGGAGGGCGATCAGGTGCGTTGGTAGGTTGTCAAGATGGGCGATCAGGTGCGTTGGTAGGTTGTCAAGGAGGGCGATCAGGTGCGTTGGTATGTTGTCAAGGAGGGCGATCAGGTGTGTTGGTAGGTTGTCAAGGAGGGCAATCAGGTGTGTTGGTAGGTTGTCAAGGAGGGCGATAAGGTGTGTTGGTAGGTTGTCAAGGAGGGCGATCAGGTGTGTTGGTAGGTTGTCAAGGAGGGCGATCAGGTGTGTTGGTAGGTTGTCAAGGAGGGCGATCAGGTGTGTTGGTAGGTTGTCAAGGAGGGCGATCAGGTGTGTTGGTAG
>NC_048566.1:103612207-103647207 GCF_013265735.2 Oncorhynchus mykiss
TAATAGTATTGATAGTACTAGTAATAGTATTAATAGTAATATTGATAGCAGTAGTGATAGTAATAGTGATAGCAGTAGTCGTAGTAGCAATAGTAGCAGTAGCAGCAGTAGTAGTAGTAGCAGTAGTAGTATCCGTAGCAGTAGTAGCAGTAGTAGTAGCAGTAGTAGTAATAGTAGTAGTATTGATAATAGTAGTAGTATTGATAGTAGTAGTAGTAGCGATAGTAATAGTGATAGTAGTGATAGTAATAGTAGTAGTGATAGTAATAGTAGTAGCATTGATAGTAGTAGTATTGATAGGAGGGGTGATAGTAGTAGTGATAGTAATAGTAGCAGTAGTGATAGTAGTAGTAATAGTAGTAGTATTGATAGTAGCAGTAATAGTAATAGTATTAATAGTAATATTGATAGCAGTAGTGATAGTAATAGTGATAGCAGTAGTCGTAGTCGTGGTAGCAATAGTAGCAGTAGCAGCAGTAGTAGCAGCAGCAGTAGTAGTAGTAGCAGCAGCAGTAGTAGTAGCAGCAGCAGTAGCAGTGGTAGCAGTAGCAGTAGTAGTAGCGGTAGCAGTAGCAGTAGTAGTAGCGGTAGCAGTAGTAGTATCAGTAGCAGTAGTAGCAGTAGTAGTAGTAGTAATAGTAGTAGTATTGATAATAGTAGTAGTATTGATAGTAATAGTAGTAGTGATAGTAATAGTGATAGTAATAGTAGTAGCAGCAGTAGTAGTAGTAGTAGTATCAGTAATAGCAGTAGTAGTAGTAGTAGTAGCGATACTAAAAAAAAAAAAAAATGTATTTCACCTTTATTTAACCAGGTAGGCTAGTTGAGAACAAGTTCTCATTTACAATTGCGACCTGGCCAAGATAAAGCAAAGCAGTGTGAACAGACAACACAGAGTTACACATGGAGTAAACAATTAATTGTTGCAATTCGTTCCAGTCACAGGCAGCAGAGAACTGGAACGAAAGGAGGTGAGGTGCTGGCTTTAGGGATGATCAGTGAGATACACCTGCTGGAGTGCGTGCTACGGGTGGGTGTTGCCATCGTGACCAGTGAACTGAGATAAGGCAGAGCTTTACCTAGCATGGACTTGTAGATGACCTGGAGCCAGTGGGTCTGGCGACAAATATGTAGCGAGGGCCAGCCGACTAGAGCATACAGGTTGCAGTGGTGGGTGGTATAAGGTGCTTTAGTAACAAAACGGATGGCACTGTGATAAACTGCATCCAGTTTGCTGAGTAGAGTATTGGAAGCTATTTTGTAGATGACATCGCCGAAGTCGAGGATCGGTAGGATAGTCAGTTTTACTAGGGTAAGTTTGGCGGCGTGAGTGAAGGAGGCTTTGTTGCGGAATAGAAAGCCGACTCTAGATTTGATTTTAGATTGGAGATGTTTGATATGAGTCTGGAAGTAGAGTTTACAGTCTAGCCAGACACCTAGGTACTTATAGATGTCCACATATTCTAGGTCGGAACCATCCAGGGTGGTGATGCTAGTCGGGCGTGCGGGTGCAGGCAGCGAACGGTTGAAAAGCATGCATTCGGTTTTACTAGCGTTTAAGAGCAGTTGGAGGCCACGGAAGGAGTGTTGTATGGCATTGAAGCTCATTTGGAGGTTAGATAGCACAGTGTCCAAGGAAGGGCCGGAAGTATACAGAATGGTGTCGTCTGCGTAGAGGTGGATCAGGGAATCGCCCGCAGCAAGAGCAACATCATTGATATATACAGAGAAAAGAGTCAGCCCGAGAATTGAACCCCGTGGCACCCCCATAGAGACTGCCAGAGGACCGGACAACATGCCCTCCGATTTGACAAGCTGAACTCTGTCTGCAAAGTAGTTGGTGAACCAGGCAAGGCAGTCATTAGAAAAACCGAGGCTACTGAGTCTGCCGATAAGAATATGGTGATTGACAGAGTCGAAAGCCTTGGCCAGGTCGATGAAGACGGCTGCACAGTATTGTCTTTTATCGATGGCGGTTATGATATCGTTTAGAACCTTGAGCGTGGCTGAGGTACACCCGTGACCGGCTCAGAAACCAGATTGCACAGCGGAGAAGGTACGGTGGGATTCGAGATGGTCAGTTTGTTGACTTGGCTTTCGCAGGATGGAAATAGGTCTGTAACAGTTTGGGTCCAGGATGACTGCGGCAGCTTTCCAATCCTTGGGGATCTCAGACAGTATGAAAGAGAGGTTGAACAGGCTGGTAATAGGGGTTGCGACAATGGCGGTGGATAGTTTCAGAAATAGAGGGCCAAGATTGTCAAGCCCAGCTGATTTGTACGGGTCCAGGTTTTGCAGCTCTTTCAGAACATCTGCTATCTGGATTTGGGTAAAGGAGAACCTGGAGAGGCTTGGGTGAGTAGCTGCGGGGGGGGGGGGGGGGCGGAGCTGTTGGCCGAGGTTGGAGTAGCCAGGAGGAAGGAATGTCCAGCCGTTGAGAAATGCTTGTTGAAGTTGCGTCAACAGTAATAGTATTGATAGAAGTAGTGATAGGAATAGCATTGATAGTAGTATTGGTAGTAGTAGTAGTGATAGTAATAGTAGTAGTGATAGTAATAGTATTCATAGTAGTAGTAGTAGGGATAGTAATAGTGATAGTAATAGCAATCTCTCTTTCTATTCTTTCAGTCTAGCCCTGCTCGCTCCTCTCTGTCCATCGCTCTCTCTCAGCTCCCCTCTCTCTCGTTTCTCTCTCAAAGGCAGGCAAGCAGTTCTTGTTATAGTTTATAGTAAACATTTCTCCCTATTCATCTGTTTTCCTGTGTTCAGGATGGGTTAGGGCAGTGTGCAGTGTGGTTGAGAGTGCATCGTCTGTGGACCTATTTGGGTGGTAAGCAAATTGGAGTGGGTCTAGGGTGTCAGGTAGGGTGGAGGTGATATGGTCCTTGACTAGTCTCTCAAAGCACTTCATGATGATGGAAGTTAGCTCAGTTACCTCAGTTGCCTTCTTGAAGCATGTGGGAACAGCAGACTGGGATAAGGACTGATTGAATATGTCCGTAAACACACCAGCCAGCTGGTCTGCGCATGCTCTGAGGGGGCAGCTGAGGATGTCGTCTGGGCCTGCAGCCTTGCGAGGGTTAACACGTTTAAATGTTTTACTCACTTCGACTGCAGTGAAGGAGAGTCCGCATGTTTTGGTTGCGGGCCGTGTCAGTGGCACTGTATTGTCTTCAAAGCGAGCAAAAAAGTAATTTAGTCGGCCTGGGAGCAGGACATCCTGGTCCGTGACGGGGCTGGATTTCTTCTTGTAGTCCGTGATTGACTGTAGACCCTGCCACATACCTTTTGTGTCTGAGCCGTTGAATTGCGACTCTACTTTGTCTCTATACTGACGCTTAGCTTGTTTGATTGCCTTGCGGAGGGAATAGTTACACTGCTTGTATTCGGTCATGTTACCGGTCACCTTGCCCTGATTAAAAGCAGTGGTTCGCGCTTTCAGTTTCACGCGAATGCTGCCACCAATCCACGGTTTCTGGTTTGGGAATGTTGTTTCCATAGCAACGATTAAAACATCGTCAATGCACGTTCTAATGAACTCGCACACCGAATCAGCGTATTCGTCAATGTTGTTGTTCACCGCAATGTGGAACATATCCTAGTCCACGTGATGGAAGCAGTCTTGGAGCGTGGAATCAGATTGGTCGGACCAGCGTTGAACAGACCTCAGCGCGGGAGCTTCTTATTTTAGCTTCTGTCTGTAGATAGGGAGCGACAAAATGGAGTCGTGGTCAGCTTTTCCGAAAGGAGGGCGGGAGAGGGCCTTATATGCGTCGCGGAAGTTAGAATAGCAATGATCCAAGGTTTTACCAGCTCTGGTTGCGCAATCGATATGCTGATACAATTTAGGGAGTCTTGTTTTCAGACTAGCCTTGTTAAAATCCCCAGCTACAATGAATGCAGCCTCAGGATATGTGGTTTCCAGTTTGCAAAGAGTCAAATAAAGTTAGTTCAGAGCCGTCGATGTGTCTGCTTGGGGGGGAATATATACGGCTGTGATTATAATCGAAGAGAATTCCCTTGGTAGATAATGCGGTCGACATTTGATTGTAGGGAATTCTAAATCAGGTGAACAGAAGGACTTGAGTTCCTGGATGTTGTTGTGACCACACCACGTCTCGTTAACCATAAGGCATACCCCCCCCACCCCTCTTCTTACCAGAAAGATGTTTGTTTCTGTCGGCGCGATGCGTGGAGAAACCAGCTGGCTGCACCGACTCCGATAGCGTCTCTCGAGTGAGCCATGTTTCCGTGAAGCAAAGAACGTTACAGTCTCTGATGTCTCTCTGGAATGCTACCCTTGCTCGGATTTCATCAACCTTGTTGTCAAGAGACAGGACATTGGCGAGTAGTATGCTAGGGAGTGGTGCGCGATGTGCCCGTCTCCGGAGCCTGACCAGAAGACCGCGTCGTTTCCCTCTTTTACGACGTCTTTGTTTTGGGTCGCCGGCTGGGATCCATTCCGTTGTCCACACAGAAACACAGAAATACCATATCATAGAAAACGCACATAGACTGCCCACCCCAACTCACACCCTGACCATACTAAAACAAAGGAACTAAGGTCGGAACGTGACATGCTCTTTAATTGTTTGTTAGTTTTATTTCTTATTCTTATTTTTTGTGGGTATTCTTTAAAAAAAAAATGTTTAACTGCGTTGCTGGTTAGGGTTTGTTAGTAAACATTTCACGGTACCTGTTGTATTCAGCGCATGTAACAAATACAATTTGATTTGATTTATTTCATTCTGGGAGCTGGCTAGCTGTATCTGTTCCACTTCACCAGACAGCAGCTTGCGTCTTCACAAGATGATTTGTCTGCGTTTTAGATAGAAGCAGGCCATTGGCTGCCTTCATCACAAGGGGTATTGGGGTTCTGATTGGTTCCAACTTTAGTAATTCTGCAAATTTGCCTGAGCAGCGGCCCACTTAGACATGTGGCAGCATTTTAGCATTTGTGCATTTGACCTTCACTTAAGATGGCAATCAAACTGGATCCGGTTTCCAAGGGAAAGTGGCTAGCGCAAGGGGGTAAAAATAATGTGCTTGGACTGCAGCCACTATAGTGCCTCCCTCCCCACCCACTCCTCGGGTCCTCCCCACCACTCACTCAGCAACATCCTGTCTCACTGCTTGACAGTCAGCAGCAGGTCACAGTTAAATATATATTTTTTCATGAGAAATGTCATGGTGACCGCCGTGCAATTTAGAAATAGCCCAAAAACCAGCAACCAGCGACCAATAACGTTTCACCCTCGACATCGTTTTCTCAATTTGGCTGGAAAATCGAGAACATGGCAAGCTGCCTAGTAACGAGATGCTCATGTCTCCGCCCTAACAACGGGAGACTTGTCCCAAATATGGTTAAAATATCATTCTCTCGAAGAGCATAGTCAGAACTACCAATTTCCGTTTATCCCACCTTTATCAAATCAAATCAAATGCTATTGGTCACATACACATATTTATTTATCAAGCCACTGTATTTAGCAGATGTTATTTTGGGTGTAGTGAAATGCATGTGTTTCTAGCTCCAACAGTGCAGTAGTATCTAACTAAATGCTTGTGTTCCTAGTTCCAACAGTACAGTAATATCTAACTAAATGCTTGTGTTCCTAGCTCCAACAGTGCAGTAGTATCTAACTAAATGCTTGTGTTCCTAGCTCCAACAGTGCAGTAGTATCTAACTAAATGCTTGTGTTTCTAGCTCCAACAGTGCAGTAGTATCTAACTAAATGCTTGTGTTCCTAGCTCCAACAGTGCAGTAGTATCTAACTAAATGCTTGTGTTCCTATCTCCAACAGTGCAGTAATATCTAACTAAATGCTTGTGTTCCTAGCTCCAACAGTGCAGTAATATCTAGCTAAATGCTTGTGTTCCTAGCTCCAACAGTGCAGTAGTATCTAACTAAATGCTTGGTTCCTAGCTCCAACAGTGCAGTAGTATCTAACTAAATGCTTGTGTTCCTAGCTCCAACAGTGCAGTAGTATCTAACTAAATGCTTGGTTCCTAGCTCCAACAGTGCAGTAATATCTAACTAAATGCTTGTGTTTCTAGCTCCAACAGTGCAGTAGTATCTAACTAAATGCTTGTGTTCCTAGCTCCAACAGTGCAGTAATATCTAACTAAATGCTTGGTTCCTAGCTCCAACAGTGCAGTAATATCTAACTAAATGCTTGTGTTTCTAGCTCCAACAGTGCAGTAGTATCTAACTAAATGCTTGTGTTCCTAGCTCCAACAGTGCAGTAATATCTAACTAAATGCTTGGTTCCTAGCTCCAACAGTGCAGTAATATCTAACTAAATGCTTGTGTTCCTAGCTCCAACAGTGCAGTAGTATCTAACTAAATGCTTGGTTCCTAGCTCCAACAGTGCAGTAGTATCTAACTAAATGCTTGTGTTCCTAGCTCCAACAGTGCAGTAATATCTAACTAAATGCTTGTGTTCCTAGCTCCAACAGTGCAGTAATATCTAACTAAATGCTTGTGTTCCTAGCTCCAACAGTGCAGTAATATCTAACTAAATGCTTGTGTTCCTAGCTCCAACAGTGCAGTAATATCTAACTAAATGCTTGTGTTCCTAGCTCCAACAGTGCAGTAATATCTAACTAAATGCTTGTGTTCCTAGCTCCAACAGTGCAGTAATATCTAACTAAATGCTTGTGTTCCTATCTCCAACAGTGCAGTAGTATCTAACTAAATGCTTGTGTTTCTAGCTCCAACAGTGCAGTAGTATCTAACTAAATGCTTGTGTTCCTAGCTCCAACAGTGCAGTAATATCTAACTAAATGCTTGTGTTCCTAGCTCCAACAGTGCAGTAATATCTAACTAAATGCTTGTGTTCGTAGCTCCAACAGTGCAGTAATATCTAACTAAATGCTTGTGTTCCTAGCTCCAACAGTGCAGTAATATCTAACTAAATGCTTGTGTTCCTAGCTCCAACAGTGCAGTAATATCTAACTAAATGCTTGTGTTCCTAGCTCCAACAGTGCAGTAGTATCTAACTAAATGCTTGTGTTCCTATCTCCAACAGTACAGTAATATCTAACTAAATGCTTGTGTTCCTAGCTCCAACAGTGCAGTAGTATCTAACTAAATGCTTGTGTTTCTAGCTCCAACAGTGCAGTAGTATCTAACTAAATGCTTGTGTTCCTAGCTCCAACAGTGCAGTAATATCTAACTAAATGCTTGTGTTCCTAGCTCCAACAGTGCAGTAGTATCTAACTAAATGCTTGTGTTCCTAGCTCCAACAGTGCAGTAATATCTAACTAAATGCTTGTGTTCCTAGCTCCAACAGTGCAGTAGTATCTAACTAAATGCTTGTGTTCCTAGCTCCAACAGTGCAGTAGTATCTAACTAAATGCTTGTGTTTCTAGCTCCAACAGTGCAGTAATACCTAATAATTCACAACAATACACACAAATCTAAAGTAAAGGAATGGAATTAAGAAATATATAAATATTAGGATGAGCAATGTTGGAGAGGCATTGACTAAAATAGAGTAGAATAGAATACAGTATCCACATATGAGATGAGTAAAGCACTATGTAAACATTATTAACAAACAAAATACTGCAAAGTTGCTTTGTAGCTAGAAGCAGAGCTGTCATGTCTGTCGAAACCATTACCATCTATTAGCTCTTATCATCAGAGTTATACAGCAAGTCACTGCCTGTTTCTCATGATCAGTAAACACCAATTGATCATGTAATTTCAGATGTGAGGGTAGCCTATCCATTTGGCATTTAGCTTATATGGCTTCTGTAAAGAGCTTGACATCAGCAAGTCCTCGTCCTGGTAAAGTTGTCAGTCAGACTACTGTCATCACCACTATAGATGACAAGCAAAACAAACAAACACTATCTTGATATCGCCATCTAGTTTATCCCCTGAACGTTACCTTGTTAACTAGCCAATTTGACGTGGTCCATCAACCAACGACCTTCTGCTGCTTGACAGGCAGAGCCCACAAAGGAAGGGATATGAACCCAGACCACTTATACTCGTCAGCTATAGTTTATATCACTCAAATATCCAATTAATGGTGGCCAATATTTAAAGATATCGTGAGGCTACCATCACGTATCTGAAATGACATAATCAATGGATGTTTACTGATGATGAAAAGAAGGCAGGTACTTGCTGTGTAACTCTGATAGAGCTAAATGTGCGTAATTTTTTGCGTAGACTAACTGGAAATGTTTAGTTCATTCTGTTCTGAATAAGAACGTGTTCTTAACTGACTTGCCTAGTTAAATAAAGGTTACATTTTAAATAAGAACAACAAATCATCAGTAGGCTACTAAAGACACTTGTTCACTATACCGATCATTCGAGGGTCTCTAGTCCAATAGCGTTACTTCACTAGGTCGCTATCATTTCTCCAACTGGTTCACAACTGAATAATGGGGTGGACTCGTGCCAGCCGCCTTCCGAAGCTCCCGTGTTCCGTGAAGTGCGGTGCGCTCTGAAAAATGACCAATTATTTATCCATAGACAGAATCGGGCTCCCGAGTGGCGCAGCGGTCTGAAGGCGCTGCATCTCAGTGAGAGAGGTGTCACTGCAGAACCTGGTTTGATTCCGGGCTGTATCCCAACAGTGATTGGGAGTCCCATAGCGCGGCGCACTATTGGCCCAGCGTCGTTAGGGTTTTTGCCGGGGTTGGCCATCATTGTAAATAAGAATTTGTTTCGTAAATAAGAACTGATTTGCCAAGTTAAATAAATAATAGGTTCAAATGTGTTTCTTCACTGATACATTCTAAATGAATTTGTATATTATCACCCCGAAAAGGTGTGGGGAAAATATTGTATACTAATGAATTAATAGTTATTAATACGGATTATAACTTTGCCTCTGGCATCCTACTACGGTGACTGCATTGAGGAGCCTATCTGGTTGTCACCCATGTCAGGGAACAGGCTTCTCATAATGTAATGTTCAAGCCTATTCAGACTCCGATGGACCAGGGGAAAATACATCATACGGACAATTGATTTATTCTAAATATTTAGGTCTTTGAAAGTTCTACAGTAGCAGTTTTGTGAATGAAGTGTTTCGTCTTCTTAACGGGTCCAAACCTTGTTTTTTCAAGTCAGCCAGTGGGCATCATCAAACTGGGTCCTGTCCCTTTAAAATGGTCGTCACAACAGTATGGGGCATCAGATCAGGGTTAGTGCTATAGAATCATTGGGAGGTCCCTATCCTAAACCCTAACGTTAACCCTCACCATAACCCTAACGTTAACCCTCACCATAACCCTAACGTTAACCCTCACCATAACCCTAACGTTAACCAATACCATAACCCTAACGTTAACCAATACCATAACCCTAACGTTAACCCTAACGTTAACCCCTACCCCTAACCCTAACGTTAACCCCTACCCTAACCCTAACGTTAACCCCTACCCTAAACCTAACGTTAACCCCTACCCCTAACCCTAACGTTAACCCCTACCCCTAACCCTAACGTTAACCCCTACCCTAACCCTAACGTTAACCAATACCATAACCCTTACCTTAACCATTTAAACATTTAACTTCAATGAGGTAACGTCAGAGCTGGGACTGTCTCAAGGATCCCTGATAGCACAGAACGGGCACCAGGCCTTGAGGACTGAACAGAAGGTCACAATAATATATCCCTCTAGTGGTGTGGGGGCTGTGCTTTTTCAAAGTGGGTGGGGTTATATCCTTCCTGTTTGGCCCTGTGCGGGGGTGTCATCGGATGGGGCCACAGTGTCTCCTGACCCCTCCTGTCTCAGCCTCCAGTATTTATGCTGCAGTAGTTTATGTGTCGGGGGGCTAGGGTCAGTTTGTTATATCTGGAGTACTTCTCCTGTCCTATCCGGTGTCCTGTGTGAATTTAAGTATGCTCTCTCTAATTCTCTCTTTCTCTCTTTCTTTCTCTCTCTCGGAGGATCTGAGCCCTATGACCATGCCTCAGGACTACCTGACATGATGACTCCTTGCTGTCCCCAGTCCACCTGGCCGTGCTGCTGCTCCAGTTTCAACTGACCTGAGCCCTAGGACCATGCCTCAGGACTACCTGACATGATGACTCCTTGCTGTCCCCAGTCCACCTGGCCGTGCTGCTGCTCCAGTTTCAACTGTTCTGCCTGTGATTATTAATATTTGATCATGCTGGTCATGTATGAACATTTGAACATCTTGGCCATGTTCTGTTATAATCTACGCCCGGCACAGCCAGAAGAGGACTGGCCACCCCACATAGCCTGGTTCCTCTCTAGGTTTCTTCCTAGGTTTTGGCCTTTCATGGGAGTTTTTCCGGTAGCCCCGAGGGTGTGACAAAAACTCCTGTACCAGTGTGGAGGACATAATGACAACGACTGTGTAGAGGGTTGTAGTAGGCTACATACATTACAGTGTAATGAGAGAAGGTGATATTGACCTAGTTTTGAATCGCTGCTCATGGGGAAAATTACCCGAAATTCAACTAAAATGTAGACAGTTGTACCATTATTTTGTACAGCATTTCTGCAATTGAAAGTAATTTAGCTGATGTAGAATTGTAACTGTGTTTTGTGCTTAATAGTTTCTGTCATGTTGCAGTAATCTCACTTACCAGACACTAAATGCGCAATTAGCCCGGTGACGAAGTTACATATGCAGTATGACATCCCATTCAATCAACCTTGAACATGCGTTTCCTGAGCTCAGCCACTACCAAGTTACACCAGTAGATGGCGGCAAAACTCCGTGAAACCACATTCGCATTGCAATTTGATTTGATCAAACACACACAGTCGCCCTTATCCTCGTTCGAACCTCAGCTCAAGACGTGATGAAAGGACATCAATGCTGCATCACAAATGGCACTTTTTTCCCATTTGGTTCTGGTCTAAAGAAGTGTACTATCTAGGGAATAGGGTTCTATAGGGCTCTGGTCTAAAGTAGTGTACTATATAGGGAATAGGGTTCTATAGGGCTCTGGTCTAAAGTAGTGCACTATATATGGAATAGGGTTCTATAGGGCTCTGGTCTAAAGTAGTGCACTATATAGGGAATAGGGTTCTATAGGGCTCTGGTCTAAAGTAGTGCACTATATAGGGAATAGGGTTCTATAGGGTCCTGACTTAAAGTAGTGCACTATATATGGAATAGGGTTCTATAGGGTCCTGACCTAAAGTAGTGCACTATATAGGGAATAGGGTTCTATAGGGACTCTGGTCTAAAGTAGTGCACTATATAGGGAATAGGGTTCTATAGGGTCCTGACATAAAGTAGTGCACTATATATGGAATAGGGTTCTATAGGGTCCTGACCTAAAGTAGTGCACTATATAGGGAATAGGGTTCTATAGGGACTCTGGTCTAAAGTAGTGCACTATATAGGGAATAGGGTTCTATAGGGCTCTGGTCTAAAGTAGTGCACTATATAGGGAATAGGGTTCTATAGGGCTCTGGTCTAAAGTAGTGTACTATATAGGGAATAGGGTTCTATAGGGCTCTGGTCTAAAGTAGTGTATTATATAGGGTTCTATAGGGCTCTGGTCTATAGTAGTGCACTATATAGGGAATAGGGTTCTATAGGGCTCTGGTCTAAAGTAGTGCACTATATAGGGAATAGGGTTCTATAGGGCTCTGGTCTAAAGTAGTGTACTATATAGGGAATAGGGTTCCATTTGGGACGAAGTCAAGGTTTTCAGTAGATCTGACTTCATAACCAATTTCCCCTAATAAGAAATCCTTATTTTCTCTCCTTTCCCTCCGTCTGGTACTGACTGTGAGAAGGTCTCAGTTATATTAGTCTGGTTCTGACTGTGAGAAGGTGTCAGTTATATTCGTCTCTCTGACTGTGAGAAGGTGTCAGTTATATTCGTCTCTCTGACTGTGAGAAGGTGTCAGTTATATTAGTCTCTGACTGTGAGATGGTGTCAGTTATATTAGTCTGGTTCTGACTGTGAGATGGTGTCAGTTATATTGGTCTCTCTGACAGTGAGATGGTGTCAGTTATATTGGTCTCTCTGACTGTGAGATGGTGTCAGTTATATTAGTCTGGTTCTGACTGTGAGATGGTGTCGGTTATATTAGTCTCTGACTGTGAGAAGGTGTCAGTTATATTAGTCTGGTTCTGACTGTGAGAAGGTGTCAGTTATATTCGTCTCTCTGACTGTGAGAAGGTGTCAGTTATATTAGTCTCTGACTGTGAGATGGTGTCAGTTATATTAGTCTGGTTCTGACTGTGAGATGGTGTCAGTTATATTGGTCTCTCTGACTGTGAGATGGTGTCAGTAATATTGGTCTCGCTGACTGTGAGATGGTGTCAGTTAAATTAGTCTGGTTCTGACTGTGAGATGGTGTTAGTTATATTAGTCTGGTTCTGACTGTGAGATGGTGTCAGTTATATCAGTCTGGTTCTTACTTTGAGATGGTGTCAGTTATATTAGTCTCTCTGAATGTGAGATGGTGTCAGTTATATTAGTCCCTCTGACTGTGAGAAGGTGTCAGTTCTATTACTCTCTGACTGTGAGATGGTGTCAGTTATATTAGTCTCTGACAGTGAGATGGTGTCAGTTATATTAGTCTGGTTCTGACAGTGAGATGGTGTCAGTTATATTAGTCTGGTACTGACTGTGAGATGGTGTCAGTTACATTAGTCTGGTTCTAACTGTGAGATGGTGTCAGTTATATTCGTCTCTGACTGTGAGTTGGTGTCAGTTATATTAGTCTGGTTCTGACTGTGAGAACGTGTCAGTTATATTCGTCTCTCTGACTGTGATAAGGTGTCAGTTATATTAGTCTCTGACTGTGAGATGGTGTCAATTATATTAGTCTGGTTCTGACTGTGAGATGGTGTCAGTTATATTAGTCTCTGACTGTGAGATGGTGTCAGTTATATTAGTCTCTCTGATTGTGAGAAGGTTTCAGTTATATTAGTCTCTCTGACTGTGAGAAGGTGTCAGTTATATTAGTCTCTGACTGTGAGATGGTGTCAGTTATATTAGTCTGGTTCTGAATGTGAGATTGTGTCAGTTATATTAGTCTGGTTCTGACAGTGAGATGGTGTCAGTTATATTAGTCTCTCTGACTGTGAGATGGTGTCAGTTATATTAGTCTCTCTGACTGTGAGATGGTGTCAGTTATATTAGTCTGGTTCTGACTGTGAGAAGTTGTCAGTTATATTAGTCTCTGACTGTGAGATGGTGTCAGTTATATTAGTCTCTCTGACTGAGAGAAGGTGTGATTTATATTAGTCTATGACTGTGAGATGGTGTCAGTTATATTAGTCTCTCTGACTGTGAGATGGTGTCAGTTATATTAGTCTCTCTGACTGAGAGAAGGTGCCAGTTATATTAGTCTCTGACTGTGAGATGGTGTCAGTTATATTAGTCTCTCTGACTGTGAGATGGTGTCAGTTACATTAGTCTGGTTCTGACTGTGAGATGGTGTCAGTTACATTAGTCTGGTTCTGACTATGAGATGGTGTCAGTTATATTAGTCTCTGACTGTGAGATGGTGTCAGTTATATTAGTCTCTGACTGTGAGATGGTGTCAGTTATATTAGTCTGGTTCTGAATGTGAGATGGTGTCAGTAATATTAGTCTCTCTGACTGTGAGAAGGTGTCAGTTATATTAGTCTGACTGTGAGATGGTGTCAGTTATATTAGTCTCTGACTGTGAGATGGTGTCAGTTATATTAGTCTCTGACTGTGAGATGGTGTCAGTTATATTAGTCTGGTTCTGACAGTGAGATGGTGTCAGTTTTATTAGTCTCTCTGACTGTGAGATGGTGTCAGTTATATTAGTCTGGTTTTGACTGTGAGAAGTTGTCAGTTATATTAGTCTCTGACTGTGAGATGGTGTTAGTTATGTTAGTCTGGTTCTGACAGTGAGATGGTGTTAGTTTTATTAGTCTCTTCACTGTGACATGGTGTCAGTTATATTAGTCTCTCTAACTGTGAGATGGTGTCAGTTATATTAGTCTCTCTGACTGTGAGATGGTGTCTGTTATATTAGTCTCTCTGACTGTGAGATGGTGTCAGTTATATTAGTCTGGTTCTGAATGTGAGAAGTTGTCAGTTATATTAGTCTGACTGTGAGATGGTGTCAGTTATAATAGTCTCTCTGACTGTGAGATGGTGTCAGTTATATTAGTCTCTCTGGCTGTGAGATGGTGTCAGTTATATTAGTCTGGTTCTGACTGTGAGATGGTGTCAGTTATATTAGTCTCTCTGACTGAGAGAAGGTGTCAGTTATATTAGTCTCTGACAGTGAGATGGTGTCAGTTATATTAGTCTCTCTGACTGTGAGATGGTGTCAGTTATATTAGTCTGGTTCTGACAGTGAGATGGTGTCAGTTTTATTAGTCTCTCTGACTGTGACATGGTGTCAGTTATATTAGTCTGGTTCTGACAGTGAGATGGTGCCAGTTTTATTAGTCTCTCCGACTGTGACATGGTGTCAGTTATATTAGTCTCTCTAACTGTGAGAACGTGTCAGTTATATTAGTCTCTCTGACTGTGAGATGGTGTCTGTTATTTGTCTCTCTGACTGTGAGATGGTGTCAGTTATATTAGTCTGGTTCTGACTGTGAGAAGCTGTTAGTTATATTAGTCTGACTGTGAGATGGTGTCAGTTATATTAGTCTCTGACTGTGAGATGGTGTCAGTTATATTAGTCTGGTTCTGACTGTGAGATGGTGTCAGTTATATGAGTCTCTCTGACTGTGAGATGATATCAGTTATATTAGTCTCTGACTGTGAGATGGTGTCAGCTATATTAGTCTGGTTCTGATTGTGAGAAGGTGTCAGTTATATTTGTCTCTCTGACTGTGAGAAGGTGTCAGTTATATTAGTCTCTGACTGTGAGATGGTGTCAGTTATATTAGTCTCTCTGACTCTGAGAAGGTGTCAGTTATATTAGTCTCTCTGACTGTGAGAAGGTGTCAGTTATATTAGTCTCTCTGACTGAGAGAAGGTGTCAGTTATATTAGTCTCTGACTTTGAGATGGTGTCAGTTATATTAGTCTCTCTGACTGTGAGATGATGTCAGTTATATTAGTCTGGTTCTGACTGTGAGATGGTGTCAGTTATATGAGTCTCTCTGACTGTGAGATGATATCAGTTATATTAGTCTCTGACTGTGAGGTGGTGTCAGCTATATTAGTCTGGTTCTGATTGTGAGAAGGTGTCAGTTATATTCGTCTCTCTGACTGTGAGAAGGTGTCAGTTATATTAGTCTCTGACTGTGAGATGGTGTCAGTTATATTAGTCTGGTTCTGAATGTGAGATGGTGTCAGTTATATTAGTCTGGTTCTGACAGTGAGATGGTGTCAGTTATATTAGTCTGGTTCTGACTGTGAGAAGTTGTCAGTTATATTAGTCTCTGACTGTGAGATGGTGTCAGTTATATTAGTCTGGTTCTGACAGTGAGATGGTGTCAGTTATATTAGTCTCTCTGACTGTGAGGTGTCAGTTATATTAGTCTGGTTTTGACTGTGAGAAGTTGTCAGTTATATTAGTCTCTGACTGTTAGATGGTTTTAGTTATATTACTCTGGTTCTGACAGTGAGATGGTGTTAGTTTTATTAGTCTCTCTGACTGTGACATGGTGTCAGTTATATTAGTCTCTCTAATTGTGAGATGGTGTCAGTTATATTAGTCTCTCTGACTGTGAGATGGTGTCTGTTATATTAGTCTCTCTGACTGTGAGATGGTGTCAGTTATATTAGTCTGGTTCTGAATGTGAGAAGTTGTCAGTTATATTAGTCTGACTGTGAGATGTGTCAGTTATAATAGTCTCTCTGACTGTGAGATGGTGTCAGTTATATTAGTCTCTGACTGTGAGATGGTGTCAGTTATATTAGTCTCTCTGGCTGTGAGATGGTGTCAGTTATATTAGTCTGGTTCTGACTGTGAGATGGTGTCAGTTATATTAGTCTCTCTGACTGAGAGAAGGTGTCAGTTATATTAGTCTCTGACAGTGAGATGGTGTCAGTTATATTAGTCTCTCTGACCGTGAGATGGTGTCAGTTATATTAGTCTGGTTCTGACAGTGAGATGGTGTCAGTTTTATTAGTCTCTCTGACTGTGACATGGTGTCAGTTATATTAGTCTGGTTCTGACAGTGAGATGGTGTCAGTTTTATTAGTCTCTCTGACTGTGACATGGTGTCAGTTATATTAGTCTCTCTAACTGTGAGAACGTGTCAGTTATATTAGTCTCTCTGACTGTGAGATGGTGTCTGTTATTTGTCTCTCTGACTGTGAGATGGTGTCAGTTATATTAGTCTGGTTCTGACTGTGAGAAGCTGTCAGTTATATTAGTCTGACTGTGAGATGGTGTCAGTTATATTAGTCTCTCTGACTGTGAGATGATATCAGTTATATTAGTCTCTGACTGTGAGGTGGTGTCAGCTATATTAGTCTGGTTCTGATTGTGAGAAGGTGTCAGTTATATTCGTCTCTCTGACTGTGAGAAGGTGTCAGTTATATTAGTCTCTGACTGTGAGATGGTGTCTGTTATATTAGTCTCTCTGACTGTGAGATGGTGTCAGTTATATTAGTCTGGTTCTGAATGTGAGAAGTTGTCAGTTATATTAGTCTGACTGTGAGATGTGTCAGTTATAATAGTCTCTCTGACTGTGAGATGGTGTCAGTTATATTAGTCTCTGACTGTGAGATGGTGTCAGTTATATTAGTCTCTCTGGCTGTGAGATGGTGTCAGTTATATTAGTCTGGTTCTGACTGTGAGATGGTGTCAGTTATATTAGTCTCTCTGACTGAGAGAAGGTGTCAGTTATATTAGTCTCTGACAGTGAGATGGTGTCAGTTATATTAGTCTCTCTGACTGTGAGATGGTGTCAGTTATATTAGTCTGGTTCTGACAGTGAGATGGTGTCAGTTTTATTAGTCTCTCTGACTGTGACATGGTGTCAGTTATATTAGTCTGGTTCTGACAGTGAGATGGTGTCAGTTTTATTAGTCTCTCTGACTGTGACATGGTGTCAGTTATATTAGTCTCTCTAACTGTGAGAACGTGTCAGTTATATTAGTCTCTCT
Source organism: Oncorhynchus mykiss (assembly GCF_013265735.2). Classification (NCBI taxonomy): domain Eukaryota; kingdom Metazoa; phylum Chordata; class Actinopteri; order Salmoniformes; family Salmonidae; genus Oncorhynchus; species Oncorhynchus mykiss. The sequence continues at coordinate 103,629,231 of NC_048566.1, forward strand.
GACTGTGAGATGGTGTCTGTTATTTGTCTCTCTGACTGTGAGATGGTGTCAGTTATATTAGTCTGGTTCTGACTGTGAGAAGCTGTCAGTTATATTAGTCTGACTGTGAGATGGTGTCAGTTATATTAGTCTCTCTGACTGTGAGATGATATCAGTTATATTAGTCTCTGACTGTGAGGTGGTGTCAGCTATATTAGTCTGGTTCTGATTGTGAGAAGGTGTCAGTTATATTCGTCTCTCTGACTGTGAGAAGGTGTCAGTTATATTAGTCTCTGACTGTGAGATGGTGTCAGTTATATTAGTCTCTCTGACTGTGAGAAGGTGTCAGTTATATTAGTCTCTCTGACTGTGAGAAGGTGTCAGTTATATTAGTCTGGTTCTGAATGTGAGATGGTGTCAGTTATATTAGTCTGGTTCTGACAGTGAGATGGTGTCAGTTATATTAGTCTCTCTGACTGTGAGATGGTGTCAGTTATATTAGTCTCTCTGACTGTGAGATGGTGTCAGTTATATTAGTCTGGTTCTGACTGTGAGATGGTGTCGGTTATATTACTCTCTGACTGTGAGATGGTGTCAGTTATATTAGTCTCTGACAGTGAGATGGTGTCAGTTATATTAGTCTGGTTCTGACAGTGAGATGGTGTCAGTTTTATTAGTCTGGTACTGACTGTGAGATGGTGTCAGTTACATTAGTCTGGTTCTAACTGTGAGATGGTGTCAGTTATATTCGTCTCTGACTGTGAGTTGGTGTCAGTTATATTAGTCTGGTTCTGACTGTGAGAACGTGTCAGTTATATTCGTCTCTCTGACTGTGATAAGGTGTCAGTTATATTAGTCTCTGACTGTGAGATGGTGTCAATTATATTAGTCTGGTTCTGACTGTGAGATGGTGTCAGTTATATTAGTCTCTGACTGTGAGATGGTGTCAGTTATATTAGTCTCTCTGATTGTGAGAAGGTTTCAGTTATATTAGTCTCTCTGACTGTGAGAAGGTGTCAGTTATATTAGTCTCTGACTGTGAGATGGTGTCAGTTATATTAGTCTGGTTCTGAATGTGAGATTGTGTCAGTTATATTAGTCTGGTTCTGACAGTGAGATGGTGTCAGTTATATTAGTCTCTCTGACTGTGAGATGGTGTCAGTTATATTAGTCTCTCTGACTGTGAGATGGTGTCAGTTATATTAGTCTGGTTCTGACTGTGAGAAGTTGTCAGTTATATTAGTCTCTGACTGTGAGATGGTGTCAGTTATATTAGTCTCTCTGACTGAGAGAAGGTGTGATTTATATTAGTCTATGACTGTGAGATGGTGTCAGTTATATTAGTCTCTCTGACTGTGAGATGGTGTCAGTTATATTAGTCTCTCTGACTGAGAGAAGGTGCCAGTTATATTAGTCTCTGACTGTGAGATGGTGTCAGTTATATTAGTCTCTCTGACTGTGAGATGGTGTCAGTTACATTAGTCTGGTTCTGACTGTGAGATGGTGTCAGTTACATTAGTCTGGTTCTGACTATGAGATGGTGTCAGTTATATTAGTCTCTGACTGTGAGATGGTGTCAGTTATATTAGTCTCTGACTGTGAGATGGTGTCAGTTATATTAGTCTGGTTCTGAATGTGAGATGGTGTCAGTAATATTAGTCTCTCTGACTGTGAGAAGGTGTCAGTTATATTAGTCTGACTGTGAGATGGTGTCAGTTATATTAGTCTCTGACTGTGAGATGGTGTCAGTTATATTAGTCTCTGACTGTGAGATGGTGTCAGTTATATTAGTCTGGTTCTGACAGTGAGATGGTGTCAGTTTTATTAGTCTCTCTGACTGTGAGATGGTGTCAGTTATATTAGTCTGGTTTTGACTGTGAGAAGTTGTCAGTTATATTAGTCTCTGACTGTGAGATGGTGTTAGTTATATTAGTCTGGTTCTGACAGTGAGATGGTGTTAGTTTTATTAGTCTCTTCACTGTGACATGGTGTCAGTTATATTAGTCTCTCTAACTGTGAGATGGTGTCAGTTATATTAGTCTCTCTGACTGTGAGATGGTGTCTGTTATATTAGTCTCTCTGACTGTGAGATGGTGTCAGTTATATTAGTCTGGTTCTGAATGTGAGAAGTTGTCAGTTATATTAGTCTGACTGTGAGATGGTGTCAGTTATAATAGTCTCTCTGACTGTGAGATGGTGTCAGTTATATTAGTCTCTCTGGCTGTGAGATGGTGTCAGTTATATTAGTCTGGTTCTGACTGTGAGATGGTGTCAGTTATATTAGTCTCTCTGACTGAGAGAAGGTGTCAGTTATATTAGTCTCTGACAGTGAGATGGTGTCAGTTATATTAGTCTCTCTGACTGTGAGATGGTGTCAGTTATATTAGTCTGGTTCTGACAGTGAGATGGTGTCAGTTTTATTAGTCTCTCTGACTGTGACATGGTGTCAGTTATATTAGTCTGGTTCTGACAGTGAGATGGTGCCAGTTTTATTAGTCTCTCCGACTGTGACATGGTGTCAGTTATATTAGTCTCTCTAACTGTGAGAACGTGTCAGTTATATTAGTCTCTCTGACTGTGAGATGGTGTCTGTTATTTGTCTCTCTGACTGTGAGATGGTGTCAGTTATATTAGTCTGGTTCTGACTGTGAGAAGCTGTTAGTTATATTAGTCTGACTGTGAGATGGTGTCAGTTATATTAGTCTCTGACTGTGAGATGGTGTCAGTTATATTAGTCTGGTTCTGACTGTGAGATGGTGTCAGTTATATGAGTCTCTCTGACTGTGAGATGATATCAGTTATATTAGTCTCTGACTGTGAGGTGGTGTCAGCTATATTAGTCTGGTTCTGATTGTGAGAAGGTGTCAGTTATATTTGTCTCTCTGACTGTGAGAAGGTGTCAGTTATATTAGTCTCTGACTGTGAGATGGTGTCAGTTATATTAGTCTCTCTGACTCTGAGAAGGTGTCAGTTATATTAGTCTCTCTGACTGTGAGAAGGTGTCAGTTATATTAGTCTCTCTGACTGAGAGAAGGTGTCAGTTATATTAGTCTCTGACTTTGAGATGGTGTCAGTTATATTAGTCTCTCTGACTGTGAGATGGTGTCAGTTATATTAGTCTGGTTCTGACTGTGAGATGGTGTCAGTTATATGAGTCTCTCTGACTGTGAGATGATATCAGTTATATTAGTCTCTGACTGTGAGGTGGTGTCAGCTATATTAGTCTGGTTCTGATTGTGAGAAGGTGTCAGTTATATTCGTCTCTCTGACTGTGAGAAGGTGTCAGTTATATTAGTCTCTGACTGTGAGATGGTGTCAGTTATATTAGTCTGGTTCTGAATGTGAGATGGTGTCAGTTATATTAGTCTGGTTCTGACAGTGAGATGGTGTCAGTTATATTAGTCTCTCTGAGTGTGAGATGGTGTCAGCTATATTAGTCTCTCTGACTGTGAGATGGTGTCAGTTATATTAGTCTGGTTCTGACTGTGAGAAGTTGTCAGTTATATTAGTCTCTGACTGTGAGATGGTGTCAGTTATATTAGTCTGGTTCTGACAGTGAGATGGTGTCAGTTATATTAGTCTCTCTGACTGTGAGGTGTCAGTTATATTAGTCTGGTTTTGACTGTGAGAAGTTGTCAGTTATATTAGTCTCTGACTGTTAGATGGTTTTAGTTATATTACTCTGGTTCTGACAGTGAGATGGTGTTAGTTTTATTAGTCTCTCTGACTGTGACATGGTGTCAGTTATATTAGTCTCTCTAATTGTGAGATGGTGTCAGTTATATTAGTCTCTCTGACTGTGAGATGGTGTCTGTTATATTAGTCTCTCTGACTGTGAGATGGTGTCAGTTATATTAGTCTGGTTCTGAATGTGAGAAGTTGTCAGTTATATTAGTCTGACTGTGAGATGTGTCAGTTATAATAGTCTCTCTGACTGTGAGATGGTGTCAGTTATATTAGTCTCTGACTGTGAGATGGTGTCAGTTATATTAGTCTCTCTGGCTGTGAGATGGTGTCAGTTATATTAGTCTGGTTCTGACTGTGAGATGGTGTCAGTTATATTAGTCTCTCTGACTGAGAGAAGGTGTCAGTTATATTAGTCTCTGACAGTGAGATGGTGTCAGTTATATTAGTCTCTCTGACTGTGAGATGGTGTCAGTTATATTAGTCTGGTTCTGACAGTGAGATGGTGTCAGTTTTATTAGTCTCTCTGACTGTGACATGGTGTCAGTTATATTAGTCTGGTTCTGACAGTGAGATGGTGTCAGTTTTATTAGTCTCTCTGACTGTGACATGGTGTCAGTTATTTGTCTCTCTGACTGTGAGATGGTGTCAGTTATATTAGTCTGGTTCTGACTGTGAGAAGCTGTCAGTTATATTAGTCTGACTGTGAGATGGTGTCAGTTATATTAGTCTCTCTGACTGTGAGATGATATCAGTTATATTAGTCTCTGACTGTGAGGTGGTGTCAGCTATATTAGTCTGGTTCTGATTGTGAGAAGGTGTCAGTTATATTCGTCTCTCTGACTGTGAGAAGGTGTCAGTTATATTAGTCTCTGACTGTGAGATGGTGTCAGTTATATTAGTCTCTCTGACTGTGAGAAGGTGTCAGTTATATTAGTCTCTCTGACTGTGAGAAGGTGTCAGTTATATTAGTCTGGTTCTGAATGTGAGATTGTGTCAGTTATATTAGTCTGGTTCTGACAGTGAGATGGTGTCAGTTATATTAGTCTCTCTGACTGTGAGATGGTGTCAGTTATATTAGTCTCTCTGACTGTGAGATGGTGTCAGTTATATTAGTCTGGTTCTGACTGTGAGAAGTTGTCAGTTATATTAGTCTCTGACTGTGAGATGGTGTCAGTTATAGTAGTCTGGTTCTGACAGTGAGATGGTGTCAGTTATATTAGTCTCTCTGACTGTGAGAAGGTGTCAGTTATATTAGTCTCTATGACTGTGAGATGTTGTCAGTTATATTAGTCTGGTTCTGACTGTGAGAAGGTGTCAGTTATATTAGTCTCTCTGACTGTGAGATGGTGTCAGTTATATTAGTCTCTGAGTGTGAGATGGTGTCAGTTATATTAGTCTCTCTGGCTGTGAGATGGTGTCAGTTATATTAGTCTCGTTCTGATTGTGAGAAGTCGTCAGTTATATTAGTCTCTGACTGTGAGATGGTGTCAGTTATATTAGTCTCTGACTGTGAGATGGTGTCAGTTATATTAGTATCTGACTGTGAGAAGGTGTCAGTTATATTTGTGTCTCTGACTGTGAGAAGGTGTCAGTTATATTAATATCTCTGACTGTGAGATGTTGTCAGTTATATTAGTCTGGTTCTGACTGTGAGAAGGTGTCAGTTATATTAGTCTCTCTGACTGTGAGATGGTGTCAGTTATATTAGTCTCTCTGAGTGTGAGATGGTGTCAGTTATATTAGTCTATATAGACATGGTTTGCCCTTATGTAAAACGTGTCTGTTGAAAGGATGATTTTTTTTTTTTTGGTGAACCTATAGGCCTTCAGGGGTGAACCTATAGGTCTTCAGGGGTGAGCCTATAGGTCTTCAGGGGTGAACCTATAGGTCTTCAGGGGTGAGCCTATAGGTCTTCAGGGGTGAGCCTATAGGTCTTCAGGGGTGAGCCTATAGGTCTTCAGGGGTGAGCCTATAGGTCTTCAGGGGTGAACCTATAGGTCTTCAGGGGTGAACCTATAGGCCTTCAGGGGTGAACCTATAGGCCTTCAGGGGTGAACCTATAGGCCTTCAGGGGTGAACCTATAGGCCTTCAGGGGTGAACCTATAGGCCTTCAGGGGTTAACCTATAGGCCTTCAGGGGTGAACGTATAGGCCTTCAGGGGTGAACCTATAGGCCTTCAGGGGTGAACCTATAGGCCTTCAGGGGTGAACCTATAGGCCTTCAGGGGTGAACCTATAGGCCTTCAGGGGTGAACCTATAGGTCTTCAGGGGTGAACCTATAGGCCTTCAGGGGTGAACCTATAGGCCTTCAGGGGTGAACCTATAGGCCTTCAGGGGTGAACCTATAGGCCTTCAGTGGTGAACCTATAGGCCTTCAGGGGTGAACCTATAGGCCTTCAGGGGTGAACCTATAGGCCTTCAGGGGTGAACCTATAGGCCCTTCAGGGGTGAACCTAAAGGCCTTCAGGGGTGAACCTATAGGCCTTCAGGGGTGAACCTATAGGCCTTCAGGGGTGAACCTATAGACCCTTCAGGGGTGAACCTATAGGTCTTCAGTGGTGAACCTATAGATGGTGGGGGGGGGGGGGGGGGGGGTATTGTGTTTCTTTTGACATGTGTAATAATGGATAATTACCAGAAATTACTGAGTAACTTTGTTACGTTTGAAACCATGTGTTCTTTTGTGCTAGTTAAACTAAATGCATCCCCTTCAACCGATCGCTGCCCGCACCCGCCCGCCCGACTAGCATCACTACTCTGGATGGTTCTGACTTAGAATATGTGGACAACTACAAATACCTAAGTGTCTGGCTAGACTGTAAACTCTCCTTCCAGACTCACATTAAGCATCTCCAATCCAAAATTAAATCTAGAATTGGCTTCCTATTTTGCAATAAAGCATCCTTCACTCACGCTGCCAAACTTACCCTCGTAAAACTGGCTATACTGCTGATCCTAGACTTTGGCGATGTCATTTACAAAATAGCCTCCAACACTCTACTCAGCAAATTGGATGCAGTCTATCACAGTGCCATCCGTTTTCACCAAAGCCCCATATACTACCCACCACTGCGATCTGTATGCTCTCGTTGGCTGGTCCTCACTACATATTTGTCGCCAAATCCACTGGCTCCAGGTCATCTATAAGTCTTTGCTAGGTAAAGCCCCGCCTTATCTCAGCTCACTGGTCACCATAGCAACACCCACCCATAGCACGCGCTCCAGCAGGTATAGCCAACATCTCCTTTGGCCGCCTTTCCTTCCAGTTCTCTGCTGCCAATGACTGAAACGAATTGCAAAAATCACTGAAGTTGGGAGACTTACTGTATCTCCCTCAATAACTTTAAGCATCAGCTGTCTGAGCAGCAAACCGATCGCTGCAGCTGTACACAGCCCATCTGTAAATAGCACATCCAACTACCTACGTCATCCCAGATTTTTTTGTTTTTCTGCTCTTTTGCACAGCAGTATTTCTACTTGCACATCTTCATCTGCACATCTATTACATCAGTATTTCTACTTGCACATCCTCATCTGCACATCTATCACTCCAGTGTAAAATGCTCAATTGTAATTACTTCGCTACTATGGCCTATTTATTGCCTTACTACATTTGCACACAATGCATACAGATTTTTCTATTGTGTTATTGACTGTACGTTTGTTTATTCCATGTGTAACTCTGTGTTGTTTGTGTCGCACTGCTTTGCTTTATCTTGGCCAGGTCGCAGTTGTAATTGAGAACTCGTTCTCAACTAGCCTACCTGGATAAATAAAGGTGTTCTCAACTAGCCTACCTGGTTAAATAAAGGTGTTCTCAACTGGCCTACCTGGTTAAATAAAGGTGTTCTCAACTAGCCTACCTGGTTAAATAAAGGTGTTCTCAACTAGCCTACCTGGTTAAATAAAGGTGTTCTCAACTAGCCTACCTGGTTAAATAAAGGTGTTCTCAACTAGCCTACCTGGTTAAATAAAGGTGTTCTCAACTAGCCTACCTGGTTAAATAAAGGTGTTCTCAACTAGCCTACCTGGTTAAATAAAGGTGTTCTCAACTAGCCTACCTGGTTAAATAAAGGTGTTCTCAACTAGCCTACCTGGTTAAATAAAGGTGTTCTCAACTAGCCTACCTGGTTAAATAAAGGTGTTCTCAACTAGCCTACCTGGTTAAATAAAGGTGTTCTCAACTAGCCTACCTGGTTAAATAAAGGTGTTCTCAACTAGCCTACCTGGTTGAATAAAGGTGTTCTCAACTAGCCTACCTGGTTAAATAAAGGTGTTCTCAACTAGCCTAACCTGGTTAAATAAAGGTGTTCTCAACTAGCCTACCTGGTTAAATAAAGGTGTTCTCAACTAGCCTACCTGGTTAAATAAAGGTGTTCTCAACTAGCCTACCTGGTTAAATAAAGGTGTTCTCAACTAGCCTCCCTGGTTAAATAAAGGTGTTCTCAACTAGCCTCCCTGGTTAAATAAAGGTGTTCTCAACTAGCCTCCCTGGTTAAATAAAGGTGTTCTCAACTAGCCTACCTGGTTAAATAAAGGTGTTCTCAACTAGCCTACCTGGTTAAATAAAGCTGAAATAAAATAAATAAAATTGTACATTTATTGCTATTCTTTAATGTTGGAGTTGCCGATACTGCTGGGCATATTGTTTATAGTATGTAGCATTGTGCCCGTTGCCATAGATGTCATTGTTGTATTGATTAACATAGTTTTCACATGTGCATGCTTTCCATAGTGGCCTTTGTTAAAGTGGTTGTTGCGCTGCTATGGGCGAGCTTCTAGAACCTTCCCAGATGGGTCATGGAGCTTGCTCATGTACAGAGTAATATACAACTCTGTGGCGATGTGGGCAGATCAGATAAGACCCCAGGGCGGCAGATTCTTGCACCAGGCCCGGAGAAAGAGGGTGTCATAAATCTCCATCTTGTCAGTCTCAGTAATTGGTTTCTCTCTCGCCAACAAGAGGTTCGTCTTTGGGATAATGTTGATGCTGCTATGTGTATAGCCCTGTTTATAGCTGTGTTATAATAGTGTCACAATATGCTTATTCATTCATATTTATATAGCCTATCTATAATGTATAATTATGACACTTTACTGACACTGCTATGTTCTTCCTGTTTTCACCTTATAGAACCACAATTAATTCAGAGTAACACCAGCACTATTCCACCTAGATTACCTCCCAGTCAGGAGTAACATCAGCACTATTCCACCTAGATTACCTCCCAGTCAGGAGTAACATCAGCACTATTCCACCTAGATTACCTCCCATCAGCACTATTCCTCCTAGATTACCTCCCAGTCAGGAGTAACATCAGCACTATTCCACCTAGATTACCTCCCAGTCAGCAGTAACATCAGCACTATTCCACCTAGATTACCTCCCAGTCAGGAGTAACATCAGCACTATTCCACCTAGATTCCCTCCCAGTCAGGAGTAACATCAGCACTATTCCTCCTAGATTACCTCCCAGTCAGGAGTAACATCAGCACTATTCCACCTAGATTACCTCCCAGTCAGGAGTAACATCAGCACTATTCCTCCTAGATTACCTCCGAGTCAGGAGTAACATCAGCACTATTCCTCCTAGATTACCTCCCATCAGCACTATTCCACCTAGATTACCTCCCAGTCAGGAGTAACATCAGCACTATTCCTCCTAGATTACCTCCCAGTCAGGAGTAACATCAGCACTATTCCTCCTAGATTACCTCCCAGTCAGGAGTAACATCAGCACTATTCCACCTAGATTACCTCCCAGTCAGGAGTAACATCAGCACTATTCCTCCTAGATTCCCTCCCAGTCAGGAGTAACATCAGCACTATTCCTCCTAGATTCCCTCCCAGTCAGGAGTAACATCAGCACTATTCCTCCTAGATTACCTCCCAGTCAGGAGTAACATCAGCACTATTCCACCTAGATTACCTCCCAGTCAGGAGTAACATCAGCACTATTCCACCTAGATTCCCTCCCAGTCAGGAGTAACATCAGCACTGTTCCTCCTAGATTACCTCCCAGTCAGGAGTAACATCAGCACTATTCCTCCTAGATTCCCTCCCAGTCAGGAGTAACATCAGCACTATTCCACCTAGATTACCTCCCAGTCAGGAGTAACATCAGCACTATTCCACCTAGATTACCTCCCAGTCAGGAGTAACATCAGCACTATTCCACCTAGATTACCTCCCAGTCAGGAGTAACATCAGCACTATTCCTCCTAGATTCCCTCCCAGTCAGGAGTAACATCAGCACTATTCCACCTAGATTACCTCCAAGTCAGGAGTAACATCAGCACTATTCCATCTAGATTACCTCCCAGTCAGGAGTAACATCAGCACTATTCCACCTAGATTACCTCCCAGTCAGGAGTAACATCAGCACTATTCCACCTAGATTCCCTCCCAGTCAAGAGTAACATCAGCACTATTCCACCTAGATTACCTCCCAGTCAGGAGTAACATCAGCACTATTCCACCTAGATTACCTCCCAGTCAGGAGTAACATCAGCACTATTCCACCTAGATTACCTCCCAGTCAGGAGTAACATCAGCACTATTCCACCTAGATTACCTCCCATCAGCACTATTCCACCTAGATTACCTCCCAGTCAGGAGTAACATCAGCACTATTCCTCCTAGATTACCTCCCATCAGCACTATTCCACCTAGATTACCTCCCAGTCAGGAGTAACATCAGCACTATTCCACCTAGATTACCTCCCATCAGCACTATTCCACCTAGATTACCTCCCAGTCAGGAGTAACATCAGCACTATTCCTCCTAGATTACCTCCCATCAGCACTATTCCTCCTAGATTACCTCCCAGTCAGGAGTAACATCAGCACTATTCCTCCTAGATTACCTCCCAGTCAGGAGTAACATCAGCACTATTCCTCCTAGATTACCTCCCAGTCAGGAGTAACATCAGCACTATTCCACCTAGATTACCTCCCATCAGCACTATTCCTCCTAGATTACCTCCCAGTCAGGAGTAACATCAGCACTATTCCTCCTAGATTCCCTCCCAGTCAGGAGTAACATCAGCACTATTCCTCCTAGATTCCCTCCCAGTCAGGAGTAACATCAGCACTATTCCTCCTAGATTACCTCCCAGTCAGGAGTAACATCAGCACTATTCCACCTAGATTACCTCCCAGTCAGGAGTAACATCAGCACTATTCCGCCTAGATTCCCTCCCAGTCAGGAGTAACATCAGCACTATTCCTCCTAGATTACCTCCCAGTCAGGAGTAACATCAGCACTATTCCTCCTAGATTCCCTCCCAGTCAGGAGTAACATCAGCACTATTCCACCTAGATTACCTCCCAGTCAGGAGTAACATCAGCACTATTCCATCTAGATTACCTCCCAGTCAGGAGTAACATCAGCACTATTCCACCTAGATTACCTCCCAGTCAGGAGTAACATCAGCACTATTCCACCTAGATTCCCTCCCAGTCAAGAGTAACATCAGCACTATTCCACCTAGATTACCTCCCAGTCAGGAGTAACATCAGCACTATTCCACCTAGATTACCTCCCAGTCAGGAGTAACATCAGCACTATTCCACCTAGATTACCTCCCAGTCAGGAGTAACATCAGCACTATTCCACCTAGATTACCTCCCATCAGCACTATTCCACCTAGATTACCTCCCAGTCAGGAGTAACATCAGCACTATTCCTCCTAGATTACCTCCCATCAGCACTATTCCACCTAGATTACCTCCCAGTCAGGAGTAACATCAGCACTATTCCACCTAGATTACCTCCCATCAGCACTATTCCACCTAGATTACCTCCCAGTCAGGAGTAACATCAGCACTATTCCTCCTAGATTACCTCCCATCAGCACTATTCCTCCTAGATTACCTCCCAGTCAGGAGTAACATCAGCACTATTCCACCTAGATTACCTCCCATCAGCACTATTCCTCCTAGATTACCTCCCAGTCAGGAGTAACATCAGCACTATTCCACCTAGATTACCTCCCATCAGCACTATTCCACCTAGATTACCTCCCATCAGCACTATTCCTCCTAGATTACCTCCCAGTCAGGAGTAACATCAGCACTATTCCACCTAGATTACCTCCCATCAGCACTATTCCTCCTAGATTACCTCCCAGTCAGGAGTAACATCAGCACTATTCCTCCTAGATTACCTCCCATCAGCACTATTCCACCTAGATTACCTCCCAGTCAGGAGTAACATCAGCACTATTCCTCCTAGATTCCCTCCCAGTCAGGAGTAACATCAGCACTATTCCACCTAGATTACCTCCCAGTCAGGAGTAACATCAGCACTATTCCACCTAGATTACCTCCCAGTCAGGAGTAACATCAGCACTATTCCACCTAGATTACCTCCCAGTCAGGAGTAACATCAGCACTATTCCTCCTAGATTACCTCCCAGTCAGGAGTAACATCAGCACTATTCCACCTAGATTACCTCCCAGTCAGGAGTAACATCAGCACTATTCCACCTAGATTACCTCCCAGTCAGGAGTAACATCAGCACTATTCCTCCTAGATTACCTCCCATCAGCACTATTCCACCTAGATTACCTCCCAGTCAGGAGTAACATCAGCACTATTCCACCTAGATTACCTCCCAGTCAGGAGTAACATCAGCACTATTCCACCTAGATTACCTCCCAGTCAGGAGTAACATCAGCACTATTCCACCTAGATTACCTCCCAGTCAGGAGTAACATCAGCACTATTCCTCCTAGATTACCTCCCAGTCAGGAGTAACATCAGCACTATTCCACCTAGATTACCTCCCAGTCAGGAGTAACATCAGCACTATTCCACCTAGATTACCTCCCAGTCAGGAGTAACATCAGCACTATTCCACCTAGATTACCTCCCAGTCAGGAGTAACATCAGCACTATTCCTCCTAGATTACCTCCGAGTCAGGAGTAACATCAGCACTATTCCTCCTAGATTACCTCCCATCAGCACTATTCCACCTAGATTACCTCCCAGTCAGGAGTAACATCAGCACTATTCCACCTAGATTACCTCCCAGTCAGGAGTAACATCAGCACTATTCCATCTAGATTACCTCCCAGTCAGGAGTAACATCAGCACTATTCCTCCTAGATTACCTCCCAGTCAGGAGTAACATCAGCACTATTCCTCCTAGATTACCTCCCATCAGCACTATTCCTCCTAGATTACCTCCCAGTCAGGAGTAACATCAGCACTATTCCTCCTAGATTACCTCCCAGTCAGGAGTAACATCAGCACTATTCCTCCTAGATTACCTCCCAGTCAGGAGTAACATCAGCACTATTCCACCTAGATTACCTCCCAGTCAGGAGTAACATCAGCACTATTCCTCCTAGATTCCCTCCCAGTCAGGAGTAACATCAGCACTATTCCTCCTAGATTCCCTCCCAGTCAGGAGTAACATCAGCACTATTCCTCCTAGATTACCTCCCAGTCAGGAGTAACATCAGCACTATTCCACCTAGATTACCTCCCAGTCAGGAGTAACATCAGCACTATTCCACCTAGATTCCCTCCCAGTCAGGAGTAACATCAGCACTGTTCCTCCTAGATTACCTCCCAGTCAGGAGTAACATCAGCACTATTCCTCCTAGATTCCCTCCCAGTCAGGAGTAACATCAGCACTATTCCACCTAGATTACCTCCCAGTCAGGAGTAACATCAGCACTATTCCACCTAGATTACCTCCCAGTCAGGAGTAACATCAGCACTATTCCACCTAGATTACCTCCCAGTCAGGAGTAACATCAGCACTATTCCTCCTAGATTCCCTCCCAGTCAGGAGTAACATCAGCACTATTCCACCTAGATTACCTCCCAGTCAGGAGTAACATCAGCACTATTCCATCTAGATTACCTCCCAGTCAGGAGTAACATCAGCACTATTCCACCTAGATTACCTCCCAGTCAGGAGTAACATCAGCACTATTCCACCTAGATTCCCTCCCAGTCAAGAGTAACATCAGCACTATTCCACCTAGATTACCTCCCAGTCAGGAGTAACATCAGCACTATTCCACCTAGATTACCTCCCAGTCAGGAGTAACATCAGCACTATTCCACCTAGATTACCTCCCAGTCAGGAGTAACATCAGCACTATTCCACCTAGATTACCTCCCATCAGCACTATTCCACCTAGATTACCTCCCAGTCAGGAGTAACATCAGCACTATTCCTCCTAGATTACCTCCCATCAGCACTATTCCACCTAGATTACCTCCCAGTCAGGAGTAACATCAGCACTATTCCACCTAGATTACCTCCCATCAGCACTATTCCACCTAGATTACCTCCCAGTCAGGAGTAACATCAGCACTATTCCTCCTAGATTACCTCCCATCAGCACTATTCCTCCTAGATTACCTCCCAGTCAGGAGTAACATCAGCACTATTCCTCCTAGATTACCTCCCAGTCAGGAGTAACATCAGCACTATTCCTCCTAGATTACCTCCCAGTCAGGAGTAACATCAGCACTATTCCACCTAGATTACCTCCCATCAGCACTATTCCTCCTAGATTACCTCCCAGTCAGGAGTAACATCAGCACTATTCCTCCTAGATTCCCTCCCAGTCAGGAGTAACATCAGCACTATTCCTCCTAGATTCCCTCCCAGTCAGGAGTAACATCAGCACTATTCCTCCTAGATTACCTCCCAATCAGGAGTAACATCAGCACTATTCCACCTAGATTACCTCCCAGTCAGGAGTAACATCAGCACTATTCCGCCTAGATTCCCTCCCAGTCAGGAGTAACATCAGCACTATTCCTCCTAGATTACCTCCCAGTCAGGAGTAACATCAGCACTATTCCTCCTAGATTCCCTCCCAGTCAGGAGTAACATCAGCACTATTCCACCTAGATTACCTCCCAGTCAGGAGTAACATCAGCACTATTCCATCTAGATTACCTCCCAGTCAGGAGTAACATCAGCACTATTCCACCTAGATTACCTCCCAGTCAGGAGTAACATCAGCACTATTCCACCTAGATTCCCTCCCAGTCAAGAGTAACATCAGCACTATTCCACCTAGATTACCTCCCAGTCAGGAGTAACATCAGCACTATTCCACCTAGATTACCTCCCAGTCAGGAGTAACATCAGCACTATTCCACCTAGATTACCTCCCAGTCAGGAGTAACATCAGCACTATTCCACCTAGATTACCTCCCATCAGCACTATTCCACCTAGATTACCTCCCAGTCAGGAGTAACATCAGCACTATTCCTCCTAGATTACCTCCCATCAGCACTATTCCACCTAGATTACCTCCCAGTCAGGAGTAACATCAGCACTATTCCACCTAGATTACCTCCCATCAGCACTATTCCACCTAGATTACCTCCCAGTCAGGAGTAACATCAGCACTATTCCTCCTAGATTACCTCCCATCAGCACTATTCCTCCTAGATTACCTCCCAGTCAGGAGTAACATCAGCACTATTCCACCTAGATTCCCTCCCAGTCAGGAGTAACATCAGCACTATTCCACCTAGATTACCTCCCAGTCAGGAGTAACATCAGCACTATTCCTCCTAGATTACCTCCCATCAGCACTATTCCTCCTAGATTACCTCCCAGTCAGGAGTAACATCAGCACTATTCCACCTAGATTACCTCCCATCAGCACTATTCCTCCTAGATTACCTCCCAGTCAGGAGTAACATCAGCACTATTCCACCTAGATTACCTCCCATCAGCACTATTCCACCTAGATTACCTCCCATCAGCACTATTCCTCCTAGATTACCTCCCAGTCAGGAGTAACATCAGCACTATTCCACCTAGATTACCTCCCATCAGCACTATTCCTCCTAGATTACCTCCCAGTCAGGAGTAACATCAGCACTATTCCTCCTAGATTACCTCCCATCAGCACTATTCCACCTAGATTACCTCCCAGTCAGGAGTAACATCAGCACTATTCCTCCTAGATTCCCTCCCAGTCAGGAGTAACATCAGCACTATTCCACCTAGATTACCTCCCAGTCAGGAGTAACATCAGCACTATTCCATCTAGATTACCTCCCAGTCAGGAGTAACATCAGCACTATTCCACCTAGATTACCTCCCAGTCAGGAGTAACATCAGCACTATTCCACCTAGATTCCCTCCCAGTCAAGAGTAACATCAGCACTATTCCTCCTAGATTACCTCCCAGTCAGGAGTAACATCAGCACTATTCCACCTAGATTACCTCCCAGTCAGGAGTAACATCAGCACTATTCCACCTAGATTACCTCCCAGTCAGGAGTAACATCAGCACTATTCCACCTAGATTACCTCCCATCAGCACTATTCCACCTAGATTACCTCCCAGTCAGGAGTAACATCAGCACTATTCCTCCTAGATTACCTCCCATCAGCACTATTCCACCTAGATTACCTCCCAGTCAGGAGTAACATCAGCACTATTCCACCTAGATTACCTCCC
The DNA here is from genome assembly GCF_013265735.2 of Oncorhynchus mykiss. Classification (NCBI taxonomy): domain Eukaryota; kingdom Metazoa; phylum Chordata; class Actinopteri; order Salmoniformes; family Salmonidae; genus Oncorhynchus; species Oncorhynchus mykiss. The sequence goes on from NC_048566.1 coordinate 103,645,357, forward strand.
ATCAGCACTATTCCACCTAGATTACCTCCCAGTCAGGAGTAACATCAGCACTATTCCTCCTAGATTACCTCCCATCAGCACTATTCCTCCTAGATTACCTCCCAGTCAGGAGTAACATCAGCACTATTCCTCCTAGATTACCTCCCAGTCAGGAGTAACATCAGCACTATTCCTCCTAGATTACCTCCCAGTCAGGAGTAACATCAGCACTATTCCACCTAGATTACCTCCCATCAGCACTATTCCTCCTAGATTACCTCCCAGTCAGGAGTAACATCAGCACTATTCCTCCTAGATTCCCTCCCAGTCAGGAGTAACATCAGCACTATTCCTCCTAGATTCCCTCCCAGTCAGGAGTAACATCAGCACTATTCCTCCTAGATTAACTCCCAGTCAGGAGTAACATCAGCACTATTCCACCTAGATTACCTCCCAGTCAGGAGTAACATCAGCACTATTCCGCCTAGATTCCCTCCCAGTCAGGAGTAACATCAGCACTATTCCTCCTAGATTACCTCCCAGTCAGGAGTAACATCAGCACTATTCCTCCTAGATTCCCTCCCAGTCAGGAGTAACATCAGCACTATTCCACCTAGATTACCTCCCAGTCAGGAGTAACATCAGCACTATTCCATCTAGATTACCTCCCAGTCAGGAGTAACATCAGCACTATTCCACCTAGATTACCTCCCAGTCAGGAGTAACATCAGCACTATTCCACCTAGATTCCCTCCCAGTCAAGAGTAACATCAGCACTATTCCACCTAGATTACCTCCCAGTCAGGAGTAACATCAGCACTATTCCACCTAGATTACCTCCCAGTCAGGAGTAACATCAGCACTATTCCACCTAGATTACCTCCCAGTCAGGAGTAACATCAGCACTATTCCACCTAGATTACCTCCCATCAGCACTATTCCACCTAGATTACCTCCCAGTCAGGAGTAACATCAGCACTATTCCTCCTAGATTACCTCCCATCAGCACTATTCCACCTAGATTACCTCCCAGTCAGGAGTAACATCAGCACTATTCCACCTAGATTACCTCCCATCAGCACTATTCCACCTAGATTACCTCCCAGTCAGGAGTAACATCAGCACTATTCCTCCTAGATTACCTCCCATCAGCACTATTCCTCCTAGATTACCTCCCAGTCAGGAGTAACATCAGCACTATTCCACCTAGATTCCCTCCCAGTCAGGAGTAACATCAGCACTATTCCACCTAGATTACCTCCCAGTCAGGAGTAACATCAGCACTATTCCTCCTAGATTACCTCCCATCAGCACTATTCCTCCTAGATTACCTCCCAGTCAGGAGTAACATCAGCACTATTCCACCTAGATTACCTCCCATCAGCACTATTCCTCCTAGATTACCTCCCAGTCAGGAGTAACATCAGCACTATTCCACCTAGATTACCTCCCATCAGCACTATTCCACCTAGATTACCTCCCATCAGCACTATTCCTCCTAGATTACCTCCCAGTCAGGAGTAACATCAGCACTATTCCACCTAGATTACCTCCCATCAGCACTATTCCTCCTAGATTACCTCCCAGTCAGGAGTAACATCAGCACTATTCCTCCTAGATTACCTCCCATCAGCACTATTCCACCTAGATTACCTCCCAGTCAGGAGTAACATCAGCACTATTCCTCCTAGATTCCCTCCCAGTCAGGAGTAACATCAGCACTATTCCACCTAGATTACCTCCCAGTCAGGAGTAACATCAGCACTATTCCACCTAGATTACCTCCCAGTCAGGAGTAACATCAGCACTATTCCACCTAGATTACCTCCCAGTCAGGAGTAACATCAGCACTATTCCTCCTAGATTACCTCC